>NC_064853.1:134986124-135130844 GCF_024139225.1 Suncus etruscus | reverse complement strand
AATCATATACCTGAAGGTCTATCCTAGGACATTCAATTCTATTCCATTGAGCTGAAGTTCTGTCTTTATTCCAGTATCCTATTTTAATTACTAACACTTTATAGTGCAGTTTGAAGTTGGGGAAGGTAATGTCTCCCATATTCTTTTACCCAAGAATTGATTAAGCTATGGCAGTGAGGTTGTGAGGAGCTGTTTATCATTCCATATGAATTTCAGGAATGTTTGATCTATTTTGTTTAAAAAATGTCATATGTTTTTGTATAGGGACTATATTGAATATGTACAATACTTTGGAGGAGTACTGCCATTTTGTTTATATTAATCTTCCCAATCTATGAGTAGGAAATGTGTTAAAGGTTTCAACCGTTATTGCAATGATATTGATGCTTTCATTGAAGTCAATTAGCAATTGCTTTATATGTTTGGCTGGTTGCTCTTTAGGTGCAAAAATTGGGCATGTTTCTGATATTAGTCTTGTCTTAAGATAGCCCCTTTTGTTCTTGGAAACATGGTTCAGAGACTCCTCTGAAGTTTCTGAGTTATTGTTTATCTGTAAATTTCTTATTCTTTCAGATTTGAATGAGTCTAGCCTGGTAAATTAGTCTTGGTGGAATATTCATTTCATTAATCTTCATTAAGAACTTCTCAACACCCCAAGCCAGGAGCAATTTCTGAACACATAGCCAGGAGTAATCCCTGAGCATCACCGTGTGTGGCCCCAAAACGAAAAAGCAAACAAACAAAAAGAAGTTATTATAGACATAATAAAAATAAACACTAAAACATTTTAATAGTGAGCACTATAGGGGGAGTCCATGGCTTCCAATTTCATTCTCCACCTGTGGATAAAAGCATCAGAACATTATTCTAGACCTCTTAGTGAGCAGTTGCTTGCACACCTGTTTAGTAAAACAGCTGTACCCATTGCAGCAGGTTTCTTTGAAGTCTAAAAGAGGAAAAAGGCTTTTGTGCTTCTCTTCTACTCAATTTGTTTACTTCTCCTTGTGCCTACAGTGTTCAAGATATCTACCATTTAGACCAGTGTGCTTCTTTGTGCAGTTATTCTAAATACACATATAAGCGATATGATTTTGTGTTTATCCTGTTCTGGCTTACTTCATTTAACCTAATATCTTCCGCTTCCATTTATATTGCTGCCAGTTGCATGATTACATCATTTTTTACCACCATGTAGTATCCCGTTGTTTATATGTACCACATCTTCATGATCCACTCGTCTGTTGTTGGACATCTGGGTTAATTTCAAGTCTTAGCTATTGTACTGAGTGCTGCAATGAATAGTGGTGTGCATAGGTTCTTGGGGATGAATGTTTTTCTGTCCTGGGGATAGATCCCCAAAAGTGGGATTGCTGTGACATATGGCAGTATTGCTAAAAATGAAAGTTCTGCCTGTTGTCCCACCCACTACCTGGAGGGGCGCTGTTGAGAGCTAGAGAAGAGTGGGCGGAGCTCGGAGCTGGGGGTCGGTTGGGGCAGTTGAAGGGCTGGCTGGAGGGTTGTGGAGCTGGTGGTAGGCGGAGAGGGATGGAAACCGAACTGGTGGCCCCTATTTGTAATTATTGCGAGCTACATCTAAGAAACCAGTTGGCTTAAAAGTCTTAAAAGACTTCCATCAGAAAACATCAATGACATGATAGAGTGTTTGGGTATTGTTTATAGATTCAAATATGAAATGTTTTTCCATTATTTTTTGTTTGTATTTTGAGCTCCCAGGCAATGCTCATGGGTTGCTCCTGGCTGTACGCTCTGAAATCGATCCTGGCAGTCTCTGGAGACCATATGAGATGCTGAGGACTAATCTCGGGTCTATCACAGGATTCTGAAAGCAAGGCAAACACCCCACCACTGTGCATTGCTCTGGGCCCTGTTTTCCACTGGAAGACAATGACTTGCAGTGGTTTTGTAGCATTCTCCCTGTGGGAGTAGATGTGCCCCGGGTCGGCTTCAGGCATGACTGATCCCACAAATTCCTGCTTTTAGTTTGATTATGAGACGATGATGTACCACGAAAGAACGTGAAGGAGCCCGAAAGAATGTATTCTGAAGTATGCAGGAACAGACAAGATTAAATACACTGAGACCTCTCCTTGGTTCACTGAGAATACCTGCTCTTCTCATTCCTGAAGAAACCCACTGCTAGAGGGCCAGAGAGATAGCATGGAGGTAAGGCGTTTGCCTTTCATGCAGAAGGTCATTGGTTCAAATCCCTGCATCCCATATGATCCCCTGAGCCTGCCAGGAGTGATTTCTGAGCTTGGAGCCAGGAGTAAGCCCTGAGCGCTGCCGGGTGTGACCCCAAAACAATTACAACAACAACAACAACAACAACAACAAAGAAACCCTCTGCTCTTCCTATAGACAGTCGTTCTCAAAGCCTCTCCCTTGACTTGGCCAAGTCGCCTTTCCCTTGAACTGCTCAATAGCCATCTCTGAGGCTCAGAGGAGACTAGGGCCCTGCCACGGCACCTTCTACTCTGAGTCTAGGGGCAAGAGGGACAGTAAAAGAGGTAAGAGACAATTGAGTCCTCAAGCCCGTCTGGAGGGACCATGAGTGCGAAGTGAGCATAATCCCTGAACACCCCTGAATGTGCCCCAATACTAAAGCAAAAGATACTCTGAGCCTGCTTTAAGTGGACGCCAGATCCTGATGCTTCATATCAGTCACACACTCTCAGGATGAGGAAATAGGCTTGTTTCACTCTTCTGATGTGGCAGGGGTAGTATTTGGTGGGGTCCTCTTTTAACTTAGGTGAATTGGGGGAAGAGAGAGGAGGGAGTCTTCAGAAGAGAATCTGATTTTCCCTATTCACCTCTGCCAATTAGGGATGAGGCTGGAGAGCTCTAGGACAGTGAACCTTGCTCTTTTCAGGAAAGCAAAGTTAGTACTAGACCCTACCCAAGCACGTGTAAACATTCCCTTCCACTCAGAAGAGGAGAGAGAGAGAGACAGAGAGAGAGAGAGAGAGAGAGAGGGAGGGAGGGAGGGAGGGAGGAGGGTGGGAGGGAGGGAGGGAGGGAGGGTTGGAGGGAAGGAGGGAGGAAGAAAGGGAGAACATAAGGAGGATAACCCAAGTATTCTTGGTCCTGCTCTGAATCTGAAGTCTGCCTCTGCCCTGTGTTTAGAGGGAGAGAGACAGAAACTCACCGGCCAGAGGAGTCCTTATAGATACAGGTTCAAAGGAGAATCAAAAAGGAAGGGGAGATACGGAGCAGGCAGCATCTAGCTGATGCTTTACTCTGGCCTTTGTGGAAAGTCCGGCTGCACTGGTAACTACTGCGGGCCATCCCGCAGCTGTCCAAGTTTCCCTTTTGATGAAAGACGTGTCAGGGGACTTGTTCAAATGAGTAAGTCCAAAGGGCATCTCCAAGTCCAACTGCCAGTATGTCCAGGGAACAGCCAGGTTCTCCACCGAGTCATATGTTCCGGGAAAGACTAGAAGCATCCTGGGCAGTAGGGAATCACAAAGGCTCAGGTCAAGTTGCTAGGTCTCATTTCACACAATGCGCAAGTGCGCGCGCACACGCTCACTCGCACACGCACACACACACACACACACACACACACACAGAGATATCCAGAACATGCTTTCCCGGTGATATTAAGCACTTCAAGTACTCTGAGAAGAGAATCAGGACCCAAGGAATGATGACTCTCTGATGACTAGTCTGTGTATTTTTGTGTGAATGGGGAGAGGAACATTAGTAAGTCACCAGAGAAAGCAGTCCCATCCCCCAGTACTCTGTGATGTTGGAGAAAAGTAAGGCAGCTGCTAGCAAATGGCTGTAGTGGCAGGGACTAGTCAACTGGGTCCTTCAGGTCCCTCATGATCAATGTATTCAGAGCTAAGATGCTTCTGCTTCTGAACTCTGGTTCCTGAACCTGGAATTTAGGGAACGTGGAATCCCTGATTGCAGATTACTCCCCCATTTCTCTTCTGGGAGCCATACCTGGGGACACCAATAGCGTGTGGACTTGGTGAAGGTATCCATGAAAGGCATCTACCTTGGCCACACCAGCCTCTTTCTTATCCTGAGTAGTTGTCAGTGACTTTTCTGGATTTAACGTATGGGGCTGGGCAGCAGATTCTGGGGTGTGCACTAGACATGGGAATACTAAGAATTCCCTGCCTGTCCAATCTGTAGGAGAGTGAGGAAGATTTTGGTTTAGTTTCTGCACCTCCAATCCAATTTGCTATCTCTTCTACCCTCCCATCTAGTAACATGTGTCTCCTGAGAGACACAGTGGGTACACTTCTGCTCCACTCCTCAGAGAGCCATGCTTTCTTCTGGGGAGTCATGATTCTTAGCCTCTTGCCTCTCCCTCCAGTAGAACCTCCTTCCCACTGTGAGGAGGATCTTCCAGCCTATGGGGCATGCATTGCTCTGAGGTCTGGTTACAGTTGACAGGAGCTACTGCCTCGCTTTCTGAAGGGGCACTGTTAAGTAAGGGGCAAGGAGCCAGTGAGAGGTTTTGACCAGGGAAGGGCTAAAACCTCTCTCCTTGACTCAAGACTTTTGAGTCAATGCAGGCAGGCACTAGGCATGAGTGAATGCTCACCCTTCCCATCCCCAGAAAGGCACAGACAGAGGCCAGTGTGTCTCAGGACATGAGATTTATTGGGTCAGAAGCCCCAAGGTAAAGATCAGGAGCCCTTGTGACAGGTAGACCTTTTCCTTTGAGGCATTGTGGGAGGCTGTGGTTTTGAAGTTGATTCTCTCCTCCCCAACCTCTGCAGTGGCACCTCAGTCCATGTTTTGGAAGATGGGGTTCAGGGGCTCTCGGTGCCACTTGAAGTCTGGTGCCAGGCGGGAACTCCACTTTGTCCTCGACAGGGAAGCTGATGGAACCTGGAGGATCATGGTCTTGGTAGTCATCTGATACCAGCAAGTAGTTGTCCCACGACTGCTGGCTTTCCCCATGCCTGAGAGCACTCTAATGGGAGCTGGCACAGATACACATGATCCTGAAGAGGAGCCATGGCTGATGGTGGGTGTTGGCAGAGGTGGTGGTGATGGTGGTGGGAAGCAGTGCTGGGAAAATGAAGATCCGGAAGTGCTCGGAGGCGAAATATCGGAACGTGAGGAGGATGTGGAGCTGGAGGAGATTCTGTGGGAAATTAGAGGCAATAGTGTCGCTAACAGCCATCTGAGGGCCATAGTTTGGGTGGGAGAAACAGACCCCTGCCTCCTATGGACCCTTGTTTGGCCCTCCCCAACTTGATCACACTTCACACTTCACTTCATTCAAGGCTGGGCCACACTCTCCCCAAACCCTCTCTCCAGGGCAGTCCTAGGCTGCCCAGGGCCCTTGGACCTTCTGGCCCCTTAAAGTCTGAAAGGACACATAGAGGAGAGGAATATTTATTACCTTTTAAGCATTTTGAGTAGCTTCCTCATGTGATGGAGTTCCTGCAGACATAACTTGCAAGCTACAAAATCAGGAGACTGAGTCATGGGTGGGAAAAAGGGCCAGGAAATTCCCAGATCACCTGTCATGCCACCTGTCACCTGTCATGTCCTCCATGAACAATAGAGTACGATTTGATTCGAAGATCACGTGCCAAGTCCCTGCTACTTGTTGACAGTGTGGGTATCTGTGACTTCACAACACCTTCTAAAAGTGTGTTCCCTGAGATCATAGTCGCTAGGAACTGGGGTCAGTGAGTTGGGCAGCTCCACGAGGAATATGAGCAAACCTAATCAACTCCCGCTGAAATTCCCACTTTCACTGAAAGTCCCATATTATTAGCCAGGTCCTTGGTCCACTTGAGCCACCACTCCCCTCCCCACCAGGAACCATGCCAGCCCTCTCTAAGCCTGCTTCTGAGCCTGGCGATAGGGATTACTGAGGTTCCCTCTCTCCGGAGCCTTCCAATGTCTGTGTTTCCTGGGGATGTCACCGACTCTGATGACCTTGGCCACAGATGCCAAGACTAAGGCAGGGGGGAAGAGGCACCCTTAGGTACTGGCTCTGGCAGCAGCTCACCTTTCATTAGATCTTGAATTTTTCTCTTCCTCCAGTGTCCGGTCTTTCTTGAATTCTGAAAGGAAAAAATAAAACAGATGCTGGAAATGATTGTTCACTTCTCTCTGTCTGGAATGGCTAAGTATGCTCAGTGTTGGGGAACAACCACATGAGTCTTTGTTTACCAAGCAATTCTAGCTTTATCCCCTTCGAGTCCTTTCCACAGAAGAAACGCGGGAAGCCTTTAGAAGTCACCTCTAGAAATCCTCCAGAAATATACACACATGTATATTCAGGCTTTGGCTCTCTTGCTCTGTCAGGAAAGAACTGCTCAGAGACTCTCCTCAGTGACTTCCATTGGCTGCAAAGGGTCACTCTTGCCAGGGTTGGCACCAGGACCACCATGGTCAGGGGCCTGGCCTCCCACACACTTCCCAACTCTAAGTTCTCTATTCATATTACTGGAAGGGGCTGGAGAGAGAGCATGGAGTTAGAGTGCTGGTCTTGCATGCAGAAGGATGGTGGCTTGAATCCCATATGGATGGCTTCCCATATGGTCCCCAGAGTCTGCCAGGAGCAATTTCTGAGCATAGAGGCAGGAGGAACCCCTGACTGCTGCCGGGTGTGACCCAAAAAACCAAATGAAAAATATTACTGGAAACCACTTTTGGGATCATTCCCCGATGATTCTAAGGGCCCTATTTCTATATATTTCCTTAAAATTCTTGAGTTAACCCTCCCCCGGCTTAAACTAGCCTGGCTAGTCCTCAGAATTATAAGGTTCATTTATTCCTGAGAAGAGCAGACCATCATTTTTCCTATTGTAGGATCGTCTTCAGTTGCTGCAGAAAAGCAGACATAATAACAGCAGAGAAGAAAAGATCGTGTTATCTGGGATTCGCTATGGTCTTACCTTTGGGATGTTTCTAGGCCTGTCAGGTGGTAGTCTACATGGCTTCCTCTGCAGGAAGGGCAGGAGAGCAAAGAAACTGACCACTGCCCAAAAGATTGGGAAGAAGTCATTCGTCACCCATGTGGTGAAATTGTAGATATACAATGCATAATAAATGACATTCAGACAAAAGAGCAAATTCTCCATCTGAATGGCACAGTTGCCCAGAGGCAAATGAGCACTGGGCCTCCTGTGGGCACTAAGCCTCAGCCACATCACTATCAGGTCATCTTGTCACAAAGGACACCTGTCAGCAGCAGTGGCTGGAGGAGAGGAAGGGTGTTGCCAATGCCCCTCCCTCACTCCTCCACCTCCCTGATTTCCCACTGCACTTCTCACTGCCAGAAATCCTCAACTTTGTTTTCTGGGAATTCCACTGGGAACTTTGGAACCTCCAGTATATCCAGTGGGATGCCTACTTGCAGTATACCCACTTCATGTGTGTGTTAACTTAGCAAACGTCCCTCCTTCTCTTTTCATTTTTTAATTCATAAGTCTTTCCCCTGAGAATGCCCTCTTTCTCCAACTTTCCCATATCATCCATTTTTTCTTGGACTATCCCATGTATCTGATGTATGTTCATCATCGCCTTATGTGCATTTTATCACAAAATATGTTTTTAAGTATTTATGTATATTCAGCTCTGCCTTTTTCAACGTTGAAAAATGCTGACTCCACTTCTTTTTTTTTTCGTGTCTTTTTTTTTTTTTGCTTGTGGGCCACACCCAGTGACGCTCAGGGTTTACTCCTGGCTATGTGCTCAGAAGTTGCTCCTGGCTTGGGGGACCATATGGGACACCGGGGGATCGAACCGGGGTCCGTCCAAGGCTATCGCAGGCAAGGCAGGCACCTTACCTTTAGCGCCACTGCCCGGCCCCACTGACTCCACTTCTATGTTAAGGTTTATCATTTTAATGTACACATCTCAATCACGAACAACTTTGACCATATAGTGTTTCAAATTGTGGTGAAGTAAATTAGAAAACAAATCCAAATTCTAAGTATTGGAAATACACTTTTCTGTCGTAAGAGGAGAGCCCTCTTTTAGGAAAAAGGGGTGGAAATTGTTGAGGTTAAATGAAAGGAGCAGGTCCAGTAATAATTGGGACTGGGCAAGTCCTCTGCTCACTAGGGAGACTAGAGGCTGATTTCTGTTTTAGAACTGCGGTATTATAGTTACAGAGGGAGCCCTATCCTCCCAAAGATAGAGAGGACCACGAATTGCTCCTGAGCACCTGTCAATTGCCTCCTACATCAGATTTCACTCCTTCTTCTTATAACTCGGGACTACAGTCCCTTGCCAACTTGAAAAAGTTACAGAAGATAGACCTTCAACCACACTCTCTTATAATGACTCTTAAGGTCCTAAGGTGGTAAAATCTCTAACAGAAATGAAAAAGGAAAGCTGCGAGGAACATAGGACAAGAGAGAAGATTATGGCTTTTCCTAGAACATTTAAGGGTAAAAAACATTCACACCAAAAATGAGGCATTTCTCTAAGATCCAGAGCAGGAAAGAGCCCCTTACTAACAGCTATTTAAGTTACAGGAACCTCCTGGTCTCCCTGTGGTGCAGAATTCTAAGGACCACTTGCATATTCAGCTGACACAACTTCCAGAACAGAACAGAATGAAAATTATCCTGATGTACCAACAGACAGTGGTGAATGCAGAACAACTGGCAGGTATGAACACTTAATTCGTAGAGTCAGGTAAATTCTCTGCGTCACTTCATACACGTCCCTGTGGCCTTGGAAAATTCTTTGTGTGAAAGAAAAAGATAGATAGATGATTGATATATATATAGAGAGATAGCCAGATAGATGATAGATAGGCAGACAATATACAGACCAGTCCAAGGTTGTTGTTTTAATATAGATTTAAAAGGCCTAGAGTTGGTGGGGGATGGTGATGTCTTCTTGGGTTGGACTTGGCTCCTGGAGCCCCCATGGTCTGAGAGGTCTAAAGGTTGTAGGATGAGGGCAGAGAGATTCACAAAGCAGCTAGATAAAGTTCCAGGCGTTAGCCAGCTTTATTTCGCGATCCCAACTTGACATATACATTTCTTCAGATGGCTTCTATGCTAGCTAAGCCTTTTCCTAGCAGCTACTACTCTGGCTTTGACTGCCTCTGTCTCCCTTGCAGCTGCTTCTCCAGGCTTCCTTGATGACTGACTCCCCCACACTCACCCCCAAACTTGAGTTGCCTCTGGGAAGTGCAGGAAAGAAGAGGCCTGATGCTATCAGCCACAGCTGAGCAGGAAATTTCTGGCACCAACAAAATTCCTTGGGGTGTGAAAAGAAGCATGAGGGGAGCCTGTAGTTATTTCCATGATAGTAATGCTTCACGGGTGGAGAAAACCTGTATCTTTTAGGCCAAGGGAATATTCTTTAAAATTTCCCCAATATTTACTCTGCCTATGCAAAAACAGAAACAAAAACAAAGAAAAACCTTGCCACACCAGTCCTCCATTGTTTTTCTTTTCCTTCTGTCTGGTGGTTATTGTTTGGGTTGTATTTGTTGCTGTGGTGCTTTTTTGTAGTTGCTGGTTTTGGTCTTTTGTTTGATTTCTGTTTCTTTTTTTGTTTTGTTACGAATTGTTGTTGTTGTAGGTGGTTTTGGTTTTTTTTTATGTATGTGTGTGTGTTTTATGTTTTCCTTCCTTTTTTTTTTGGTTTTTGGGTCACATCCAGAAGTGCTCAGGTTTCCTCCTGGCTCTATGCTCAGAAATCATTCCTGGCAGCCTCGGGGACCATATGGGATGCCAATTTCCTTCTGCATGCAAGGCAAACACTCTATCTCCATGCTCTCTCTCCGGCCTCCTGTTTTCCTTCTTTTTTTCTTTTTTCCTTTCTTCTTTGTAAATTTATATTTATAATGTCTAGACGAACTCCTGCAGGATTTGTTATGTTTCGTTTCTTTCTGTTTTGTTTTTGTTTTTTTTTTCATGTTTATTCTTTTATTTTAAAACAGAACCACCTAATTTGAATCACCTTGTTCTGTCTCATAAATTGAGGGAAAATAAATGAATGGTACCAGAATCAGTCATATGAAAATTGAGAAGAAATAAAAAATGATCAGACTGAAATGCAAACCAAAAGTCAACACATCAGAATCGCTACTCAGTCTTCAACAAGCTACGCACAGAGGGGGCCAGTCGTACTAGCAGTTCT
The DNA here is from genome assembly GCF_024139225.1 of Suncus etruscus. Lineage (NCBI taxonomy): Eukaryota > Metazoa > Chordata > Mammalia > Eulipotyphla > Soricidae > Suncus > Suncus etruscus. The sequence continues at coordinate 135,120,734 of NC_064853.1, read as the reverse complement.
GGGCAGAGGAGGGGGATGCTGGGACTTGGGTTTGTGGGGGGAATGCCCCTGATTCAATGTCACTATGTACCTTAAATATTACTGTAAAAGACTTGTAATTCTCATTGGTCACAATAAAACATTTTACATTATAATTATTAAAAAAGAAGAATGTGATCTTCTGAAGAGACCACTTTGAAATCTGCTATGAGCCGACTCCCCAATAGCTCACCATGATCATATAGTGGTTAGTACTCTGCGGTGTGAAATCTGCTATGAGCAACATGATCATTGGCTTTTGGGGGGGGCCACACCCTGCAGTGATTCGGAGTTACTTCTGGCTTTGCATACAGAAATGGCACCTGGCAGCCTCGGGGGACAATATGGGATGCTCAATTAGAATCCGGGTCTGTCCCAGGTTGTCAGCTTTGTTAACTTGAAAGAAAAACAGCCTACTGGAGTGCTATCATCAGGCCACTGATCATTGGCTTTTGCAACGTGTTAATGTTATTAACTTGGATATTCGTGAAGGGCAGAAACAACGAAGATTTGGAATTGAAGCATGGTGGGAGTTAAGAGGATAAACAATGTGGGAGTCAGGGATTCAGAGATGGGTGCTGTCAGCTCAGTGGCCCTAGTTAGTGCCACCAACTTCTTTACAGTTACAACCCAACATATTTGCATATTAAAACCACACCAACCTGTACAGTTCACCCTCACCTTGGCAAGCCAGAACTAACCAAGTCCAATGAGACTCTGGGTGGCACCTTGCCAGGAAGCACCTACCAGGTTCCTCGATCCTGGGAAATTTGTGTATGCTCTGACTCCTTTAAACACTTCCTCGCTTGTCTGAAGTCATGTGTGTGGACATAGGCTCTTCTCAGCAGAGCTCACACTAGTACTCATAGTGTGCACTGTGAGTGAACTTCAGTAAGTGTCTCAGGATCATGCTGAGTATGCTGGTCACTCACTGACGCATTTTTACAAGTCCTTGATGGATTGTGTCTGACTCTGTGGGCACTGTCATCGAGGAGTAGCCCAGGAGCCAGGCTCTGGGTCCTCTGGTTTCAGATCCCCCAACCATCATGAGTTATTGCATAAACACACACACCACTCACATACACACACACACACACACACACACACACACACACACACCCATCAGCCCTATTTCCCAAGATACTCACACAGAATCTGATGTTGCCCCAAGTCAATCCCAGATAGAAGAGCAAGCAACAGGCCATCAAAGGAACAAGAGCCAATCAACTCAAAGGTTAACTGTGATGCTTTGAAGCCTCTGTAGCCCAATCAAAGGAACCTGAACGCTCAGTAAGGGGTCCTTGCCTAAATAGTGGTGACCCCAGTATGTTGGCAATGAATCCTATGCCTCGTTGTAGTGCTGTTCATCTCCGCACTTCTCCTGTGGGATGGATCTCAATCCAGATCTATCACTCACACTCTGCTAGGCAAGTTAGGACATCCAAAGAAGAGACTGAAGTTGGTGTGTCATCTACAAAGAAGGTGACATGTGCAGGACCAGAGAGATAACATGGATGTAGAGCATTTGACTTACATGCAGAAAGATGGTTTTTCAAATCCTAGCATCCCATATGGTCCCCTGAGCCTGCCAGGAGCGATTTCTGAGCGTACAGCCAGGAGTAACCCCTGAGTGCTGCCGTGTGGGACCCAAACACACACACACACACACACACGAAAGAAAGAAAGAAAGAAGAAAGAAAAGACAAAAGAAAGAAAGTACGAATGAACGAAAGAAAGAAAGAGAAAGAAAAAAGAAAATAACCCCATTCACTTTAGTTTCACAAAAATTCAAATACCTTGGAGTCTACTTGACTAAAACTATAAAACCCTGCTTCAAGAAATAAGAGAATACACACGGAAATGGAAACACATACCTGCACATGGATCGGCAGGATTAATATAATCAAAATGGCAATACTCCCCAAAGCATTGTACAGATTTAATGTGATCCCTCTAAAGATACCCATGACATACTTCAAAGAAGTGGATCAAAAACTTCTGACATTTATTTAGAACAATAAACATCCACGAATAGCTAAAGCAATCCTTGGAAAAAGGAATATGGGAGGCATTACTTTCCCCAATTTTAAACTGTATTACAAAGCAATAGTTATCAAAACAGTATGTTATTGGAATAAAGACAAACCTTCAGATCAGTGGAATAGGCTTGAGTACTCAGAGAATATTTCCCAGACATTTTTTGGTAATTTTTATAAAGGGACAAGAAATCCTAAATGGAGCAAGGAAAGCCTTTTCAACAAGTGGTGTTGGCACAATTGGTTAGCCACTTGCATAAATGCTAACTCAGACCCTCAGCTAATACCATATATGAAGGTAAAATCCAAATGGATTAAAAACCTTGATATTAGACCTGAAACCATAATGGATACAGAAAAACACGTAGGTAATACACTTCATGACATTGAGACTAAAGGCATCTCCAAGGAGGAAATAGCACTCTCCAAACAAGTGGAAGCAGAAATAAACCGATGGGAATATATTAAGCTGAGAAGCTTCTGCACCTCAAAGAAAACAGTGGCTAGGATACAAGACCCACCCATTGAATGGGAGAAATTAATCACCCAGTATCCATCAGTTAAGGGGCTAATATCCAAAATATACAAGGCACTGACAGAACTTTACAAGAAAAAAAAATCAAATCCCATCAAAAAATGGGGAGAAGTAATGAACACTTTCTCAAAGAAGTACAAATGGCCAAAAAATACATTGAAAAAATGCTCCACATCACTAATCATCAGGGAGAATCAAATCAAAACAGTAATGAAGTACCATCTCACACCACAGAGACTGGCACATATTACAAAGAACAAGAACAATCGGTGGTGGCGGGGATGCGGAGAGAAAGGAACTCTCATTCACTGCTGGTGGGAATGCGTCTTGTTCAGCCTTTATGGAAAACAATATGAAGACTGCTCCACAAAACTGGAAATCGAGCTCCCATATGATCCAGCTATACCAGTCCTAAGGTTATAAACTAGGACACAAAAATACGATACAAAAAACCCTTCCTTACACCTATATTCATTGCGGCACTATTTACAATAGCCAGACCCCGGGCCTGGGAGGGTCTTCCTCCCTTCCTGGAGCAGGATTTATAGCCGGCATGGACTGGCTTCTGGCAGACCTCCGTATGTGCCAGAGGCCTCTTGGCCCGGCCTAGGGTAGGGGCGCCTGGACCTGGGTCACCCGACCCCCCTCTCCCTCTTTCTTCCAGATCCCAGGGTTGGTTCCTGGGAGGACCTGATGGGGTAACCTGGGTTTTCCCCACTTCCAGGCCATCTCCGGAGATTGGCTTAGGGGGTGGAGTTTGATCTGGGGGGTGGCAGATAGCTGCTCAGCTATACTCAGGCTGTCACTGGCATTTTCATACCAGTCTACATGTTGCAAACCGCACGGGCTAGTGCCCCCACACAAACATATACTCCTCCCAACCATCAGTACCCCAGATTTACCCTTCTTAACTTCAGAAACACACAGTTCTAATCTCAGACCAAAGACATACAGTGGATCTAACAATCCCAGAACTATTTAGAAGGACATAAATTGAACACATATATCTTTTGAATATTTTATGTGTATTTTCTTTAACAGCTATAACTCTCTCTCTCTCTCTCTCTCTCTCTCTCTATTCTTCTACCATGATGTTTCTATCCACTTTTCATCTTGTCTTTCCTTTGTAAGCTGCTCAGTAAGGATTGTTGGTGGAACTGTCCCTCACTTTAATGCCTATGATTGAACTATGTCATGGAAATTGCTGGTCTTGTTCCTATTGCCTCCAGATGCGCCGATAATGCTACATGACATTGATCCGTGTTTGCATAGACATATTAAAATGGGAAAACACTATACATACAGATAAGTTCTTATCTAATAGAGGTAGGAACACACAAATCTCATTTCAATGTACCTTACACTCTGAACATTGATATAATGATCTGGCACAGGTCTCAGAAGAATGGGCACCCTCCATTCACACCAGAACCAGGCAAGCTATCTACGAAACATCCAAGGTCTTTTATAGCAACAACTGGAAGCAATCCTCTACCAGGAAAGACACTACCAAGGGTCTGACATCGACCTCCTAAAAAGAGACTTCTGTTTACACTGAGAAGACTTGACAACAACAATGACCTGCTCTACAGGACATGGTTCTCTCTATTGCCCCTTAAGTGTGAGGTGAAACGAGAGGATGCTCTGCACCATCCTGACTGTAATATGGGATATGCAGACTCCAGGATCTTTAATAAGAAGCATGATACCATCAACAGAGACTATGTGAGGAATGGAGATGTATTGCCACTACAGACGATGACTTGGATTGGACAAACTAGTTTGCCTGAAGCCCAAAATCGGTCCTGTGCCAGGAAACTTCAGGGGTAGGGTCTCCTTGTATTTAGGCCATAATTTTTCTTTCCATGTCCCTTATATTTTGGTGGGCCTATGCAAACAAATGCCATAACACCGTTTTTTACTATATTCCCTTGACTTCAATCCTTAAGAAAAACAACCCACTAAAACTTTTGAGGTTAACTTAAACTAGTAAGCATGTGCATGGAACTAGATAAATGTACTTTGCCCTCAATGTTTAAGGAGTTACATAAGTCTAATGTCCTTAGATTATATTGTGTGCTGCTAAGAAATAGTATGTACTACAACTGGGGATTTGAGCGACAAAGTAATTGTATTGTACATGGGTTCAGTTTTGTTTTTCTTAATGTTCTTTGACTGAAAGTTCAAGGCTGGGATATCATCGATGGGACTACCAAGAATTCTGTTTATGGGTGATTGGGCTTCCACTGTAACTTTACCCTGTCCTCTTTCTTTCCATCTTTGTTGTCATAATTAAAATAAAAATAAAAAAAGCAAAACAAAAAAAAAATAGCCAGACCCTAAAAACAATAAAGGTGCCCTTCAATAATAGTATTCTGCAGATCAGAGGCTGGAGTAATTTACATAGCTATTAGAAGGCACCCTTAAACAATAAAGTCCTGACACTTCCTTTTCTTCATATTTTTCTCTCTTCAATATTTAATAGAAGAAATTGGGTGAATTTTCTTTTGGTTTTTGGGGCCACACCCGTTTGATGCTCAGGGGTTACTCTGGGCTAAGCACTCAGAAATTGCCCCTGGCTTGTGGGGACCAAATGGAATGGCGGGGGATCGAACCGTGGTCCTTCCTTGGCTAGAGCTTGCAAGGCAGACACCTTACCTCTAGCTCCACCTCGCCGGCTCCTGGGTGAAATTTTTTAAGGAGAAAAAAATTATTTGTTATATTATTTTTAATATCTTTATTTAAACACTTTGATTACAACCATGATTGTAGTTGAGTTTCAGTTATTTAAATAACACCCACCTTCACCAGTGCAACATTTCCATCACCAATGTTCCAAATCTTCCTCCTCAACTCCTGCCAGTATTTGAGACTTCCCTTATTCATTCACATGATATTCATATGATATTCATATGATAGTTGTCAGTATAGTTATTTCTCTACACTGCACTCATCACTTATTGTGGTGAACTTCATTTTGTGAGCTGGACCTTCCAATCATCATCTGTATTGTCTCTGAGAATTATTACAAAAATGTCTTTTATTTTTCTTAAAACCCATAGATGAGGGTCTGGGCGGTGGCGCTAAAGGTAAGGTGCCTGCCTTGCCTGCGCTAGCCTTGGACGGACCGCGGTTCGATCCCCCGGCATCCCATATGGTCCCCCAAGCCAGGAGCAACTTCTGAGCACATAGCCAGGAGTAACCCCTGTGCATTACCGGGTGTGGCCCAAAAACCAAAAAAAAAAAAAACCCATAGATGAGTGCTACTATTCTGCTTCTATCTCTCTACCTCTGACTTATTTCACTCAGTATAATAGATTCCATGTACATCCATGGGTAGGAAAATTTCTGCTTCCACTTCTTTGGAGAGTGCAGTTTCCTCCTTGAAGATGCCTTTAGTCTCAATGTCTGATAACCCCAAAACAGCCAACCACCTAGTAAGTCTCTCAGATATGGAGTTTAGAGAAGAAATATGGAGGATGTTCACAAAACTCAAAAAAGCATAGATCAAATTGAACAGAAAACTAATAAGAATCAAAAGAATACGAAGATAGAAATCAGAAAACACCAAAAGGAAATAACAGGTCAAGTAACAGGTCTGAAAAACTCAATTGATGAATTGAAAGACTCAATGGAATGCCTCTCCAACAGGGTAATAGCAGTTGAGGATAGAATTAGTGAGCTGGAAGATAACACCTTCATACAGCAGAAGAGCTTGGAAAAAAGCCTTAAAGCAAATGATCAGACAATGGAAAAATTACTCAAAGAATGATGAAAATAGAAGTCTTTGATAACAACAAAAAGTCTTTGTTTCAACGGAAACTACTTAAAAATCATTGAAGTCCCAGAGACTCAGGAAGAAAATTTCCAGGAAGAATCAACTGTCAAGAATATCATCACAGAGACACTATCAGAGCTAAAGAATACATGTGACCAAATCCTGCATACCTGAAGAGTACCAGTTAAAGAAGATCCCAGGAAAGCACCCCAAGACACATCCTACTCACAATGATAAATTTCACAGATAGAGACAGATACGGAAATACAGAACACAGAATACTGACAGAATACAGAATACAGCAAGATCAAAAAAGGGAAATTACATTCAAGGGAGCATCCTTGAGATTTACAGCAGACCTGTCACAAGAAACACTCAAGGCCAAAAGGCAGTGGTGGGACATAGTGACAAAACTCAATGAAATAAATGCTTCGCCTAGAACACTGCACTCAGCAAAACTCACTTTTAGGTTTGAAGGAAGTATACATAGCTTTACAGATAAACAACAGCTAAGGAAATTTATAGACTCAAAACCAGCCTTAAAAGAAAAACGGAAAGGTTTAATTTAAGACAAGACAGATAAACAAACACACCAAACTTCTACTCAAAGATGGCACTAAATCCCACGAAAATTATCTCTCAATGTCAATGGACTAAATGCACCCATGAAGAGACACAGAATGCGAAATGGATCAAAAACTGAATCCAACATTCTGCTGCCTACAAGAAACACACATAAATGGTCAGAACAAACATAGAATCAAAATCAAAGGCTGGAGGAAAATCATTCAAGCAAACAACACCCTTATAAAAGCTGGAGTGGCCATACTAATACAAGATGACACAAACTTTATACTCAGAAAAATTGTAAGGGACAAAGATGGACACTACGTACTAATCAAGCGATATGTACAGCAGGAACAAATCACCCTCCTAAACATATATGCACCCATGGAGGTAAGGCATTTGCCTTTCATGCAGGAGGTCATCGGTTCAAATCCCGGCATCCCATATGGTCCCCCATGCCTGCCAGGAGCAATTTCTGTGCCTGGAGCCAGGAATAACCCCTGAGCACTGCCGGGTGTGACCCAAAAACCACACACACAGACACACATACACACACACATACACACACAAACCAAACATATATGCACCCAATGAGGGACCAGCAAAGTATTTAATACAATGTTGGTTACCGTGATCTGACAGTGGCCACTTTTGCAAAAACCTCTCTGCCATTTTCCAGCTTTCCACCTGCAAGCTCTCTACGTGCTGTTTTGCTACAAGGCCCCTGAGCCAGCAGGAAAAAATGTAGCCACAAAAGTAATAAATAACCTTGTAGCCCAGAGGAGAGGAACACAGCCTGGTACCACTCCCAGGAATGAGGCCATACTCCCCTGGCCCACATTCTTTAGTTAACAAGGCATTCATTATTGTTTCTGTGCTACATTTTTTTATATAAGTATTTCTTAAAGAACATTGCCCCACCATATATCTGTTAAGAGTTTAGGAATGCGGTTAGGCAGACCCTATTCAAGGTCACAGGGTGTTTCCATGGAAACTGCTTATCCATCATGACTTTCAGAATGTACTGCCCCCTACCCACCGCCCACTTTCCATATTTGGAAAAATGATTTACTTTCTTTGTTTCACTTAAACCTGAGCTGTGTTTATACCTTATTTGGAATAATTAAGTGGCTTGCGGGCTAAAAAGATGATTGACATTGCTTTTTGCCTGCCCCCTTCACCTTCCCTATATAAGAAGGTGCTGAACCACATTAAAGTGCCTTTGAACGAAATTTTCTGCCTTGGGTCGTTTGTTACTAACCTCTCTTAGATTTTTTCAAGGTGTGGATCGTGATCTGAGCCTCGCAAAATTAAGGTGCGGTTGTCCGTGAGCCCCTCGTCTACACTCCGCTGGCCGGGCCCCTTCGGGGGGCTAAAAGACCCTGCAATACAATCGTTGACAAATCTGAAAAAGGATATCAATAATAATACAATAATCGTGGGAGACACGGCCCTGTCAACATTTGATAAGTCAACCAGATTGAAACCCAACAAAAATGTACTAGACCTAAAAAGAGAAATGGAAGAAAGAAACCTAGCAGATATATAGGACACTCCATCCTGAGAAACCTGTGTACACATTCTTTTCCAAAGTCATTCTCCAGGATAGACCACATGCTGGCATATAAAACATACCTCCATAAAATCAGGAGAATAGAAATTTTGCAGTCTACCTTTGCTGACCACAAGGCTCTGAAGTTAGATGTGAACAACACAGGGACACAGAAGAAATACTTTAACAACTGGAAATTAAACAGCCTGCTACTTAACAACCAGTTGGTCCGAGATGAAATCAAAGAGGAAATCAAAACTTTCCTGGAAACAAATGATAATGAAGACTCAAACTGCCAGAATCTATGGGACACAGCGAAAGAGGTCCTGAGAGAAAATTTTATAGCTTTGCAAGCACACATCAGGAAGGAAGAAGGAGCATACATGAATAGCTTAATGACGCAGCTTATAGAATTAGAAAATGATCAACAAAAGGAATGAAAAATAGGGAGACAGAAGTAAATAATAAAGCTAAGAGCAGAAATCAATGAAGTGGAAACCCAAAAAACAATCCAAAAGATCAACAAGAGCAGAAGTTGGTTCTTTGAAAAATAAACAAGATTGATAGACCATTGGCAAAACTCACAAAGAAAGAGAGGAGAAAAACTTGATAACGTGTATTAGAAATGAAAAGGGGGAGATCACTACAGATACTGCAGAGATTCAAAGGATATTCAGAGACTACTTTGAGAAACTCTATGCCACTAAATATGAGAACTTGGAATAAATGTATAAATTCTGGAACTCAAATAACCTTTCACAGTTGAATAAAGAGGATGTAGCATATCTAATCGCCCCCATCACTATTGAGGAAATTAAAACCATAATCAAAAGTTTGCCCAGAAACAAAAGCCCAGGTCCAGATGGATTTATGAATGAATTCTTTCAAACTTTTCAAGAGGAACTACTACCAATCCTGGCCGGGCTCTTTCATAAAATTGAAAAAAACAGAACACTTCCAAATAGATTTTATGAAGTCAGCGTTATCTTGATACCAAAACCAGACAGAGATGCTGCCAAAAAAGAAAGTTACAGGGGCCGTGCGGTGGCGCTAAAAGTAAGGTGCCTGCCTTGCCTGCGCTAGCCTTGGACGGACCACAGTTCGATCCCCCGGTGTCCCATATGGTCCCCCAAGCCAGGAGCAACTTCTGAGTACTTAGCCAGGAGTAACCACTGAGCGTTACAGGGTGTGGCCCAAAAACCAAAAAAAAAAAAAGTTACAGACCAATACCCCTGATAAGCACAGATGCAAAGATCCTCAACAAAATCCTGCAAACAGGATCCAATGCCTCATCAAGAAGATCATTCACTGTGATCAAGTAGGTTTCATCCCAGAAATGCAAGGATGGTTTAACATCTGTAAATCTATCAATATAATACACAACATCAACAGCAAGAAAAATAAAAATCACATAGTCATATCAATAGACGCAGAGAAAGCATTTGATAAGGTCCAACACCCATTCTAGATAAAAAAAAACTCTCAGCAAGATGGGAATGTAAGGAACCTTTCTCAATATAGTTAAGGCCACCAACCACAAGCCAATGGCAAATATTATCCTTAATAGAGAAAAACTAAAAGCCTTTCCTCTAAATTCTGGTTCAAGACAAGGCTGTCTGCTCTCACCACTTCTCTTCAACATAGTACAGGAAGTAGTTGCTATAGCGATTAGGCAAGAGAAAGATATCAAGGGAATCCAGATAGGAAAGGAAGAAGTCAAGCTCTCACTGTTTGCAGATGACATGATAGTCATCTGCATGAAAACCCTAAAGACTCTACCAAAAACTTCTAGAAACAATAGATTCATATAGCAAAGTGGCAGGATACAACATTAACACACAAAAATCAATGGCCTTTTTATACACCAATAATGATAGGGAAGAAATGGACATTAAGAAAACAACCCCATTCACATTAGTGCTACACAAACTCAAATATCTTGGAGTCAACCTGACTAAAGATTTTAAGAATCTATACAAAGAAAACTATAAAAGCACTGCTCAAAGAAATAAGAGAGGACACGCGGGAATGGAAACACATACCCTGCTCATGGATTGGTGTAACTGCCTCTGCTCCTGCCCTTTACTGGGAGAGAATTCCGGCTAGCAGCTTTCTCTCAACCGGGACAGAAGGCAGAAAGCAGCTACAAATAATTCGAGAGTGTTAAGCACTTTTGTGAACACCTAAAAAATTAAGCTGCAGAAGTTAGTAAAATGCTCAAGGTGCGTTCCAGTCAAGAGGCTTTAATGAGGGCAAGCAGGGCTTTTATGCCCTGCTTCTGTGGGAGGGGTAGTAACATAGGATTGAAATATAAACCAATCAGATTTGTACAAGTACAACAATTTTAACCAATGGGAGCATAAACACATTTTGATGGCGGGAAGGATAAAGAGGAACCTGGCAGGATGGGGGGAGGGGAAGCAAATGCTTAAACAAATAGCTAATGGATATTTACGCAAATACAATTTTTGTTTAGCCTATTTTCCATTTAAATCTTTCTTTTGTGCAAGCAATAAGGATCATAATTTAAACTTTACAAAAACCTATCTATAATTACGTTTTTGAGAGCAGTTACAAAAACAGGTTCCATGGAAAGGTTAAGGAATCTGGTTAAGCCAGATTCTGTTTTCTGAGCTAAATTTATTTGCAGAGTTTTCAGTTGGCTCGGGGCTAAGCAAACTTTTATGGCTTGAATCAGGCGATGGAAAATTCATCCAGAGTTCCACTGAATATGTGGGTGTACGGTCGTCCACATCTCCCCCTGTTTAGTATACAATATGGAAGGGACAGACGTGCCTCGGTGGCCTGGCCACACTGGGTGAAGAGGTGTGGGGCTTCCAGTCACCGCATCTGCTACCCTTGAGTCAGTCGTTTCCAAAGCTTGGCAAGGCGCGAGCGCACAGATTGAGGTCTATGCGCCAGCTCCTCGATAACTTCAAACTTAAGTGGCGGAGAGTTGGCAGGAGAGGAGATGTCGGGCGTCGGCTGGTCTTCTGAGGTGCATAGTTGTTGGTACAAAACTTTTGAGTCCTTTCTGGTTGCTTCATCCACTTGATTCTTTACGAAGGTGGTGAGTTTGCGAAAAGCCCAAGGACCAAAGGAAACTAGCAACATGAAGCCAATGAAGGGTCCCAAAAAGGCTGGGAGCACTGTTGTTATCCATGGAGTGGTAGAAAACCAATTTTTGTACCAGCTCTCACTCTGCTCTATATCTTTTTGTTTATTTACTAAATCATCCTCTATACGTTGAATGCTATTTCTAACTAAACCTGTTTCATTCTTAAAAACACAACATTCTTTAAGGGCTACACAGACTCCCCCTTTCTTCAAAAAAAGGAAACCAAATTAAAACACGGTGGTTTTGCTGCACTATCTTTGCTAGGGTTTTAACAGTGTGCTCTAAGTATTGTAAACTTAGTTTAAGTTTGTAAACATTTTTAACAACAGTTATACTTAAGGCATTAACAGATTTTAGAGTATGAATTAATGAATAAATTATTGTGCCAGCACCAATAATACCCAGGCCCATTAATAAGGCAAGGGTAAGAGCAGTAACTGGTTCCCTCCTGCAGAGGGAGAGAGACACAGAGTTATCTTTAAGGGGTAATAAATTAGTTTCAGGTTTAACAGTTAATTTAGGCATTAAAACAACTAAAACACAGTAGTTTTTGGACTGAAAAAACAAATGTGAAACAATGTGGGGAGATAAACCAGTAGAACAGGCAAGAAATGTCAAATTGGGGGCAATTATGAACTGAAAGGAGAAATCAACGACAAGAATTTGATTACAATTTTAGGGGGAATTATATTGGGTACCAAAAGGCAAAGTCCAAGTTCCACCACCTGTTTCAAGGTGATGCCGAAGTGAGGCTTGGGGCTGGATCGCAGAGTGAAGGGGTCAGAGATAGGCAGGGGGTCGCCAAAGCAGAAGGGCGGTTGAGATGAATAGCAGATAGGCAGGGTCAGTGATGGTGGAGGCGTTGACCATCTGCAGGATGAGGTTCGAGGTGGAAACTGGACCAACAGGTTTGATGGTTAATCTAGGCATTAACAAAGCTAATAGTCATGATAAGCAAGAAACATTTTAGTAACAATATGGGGAGAATGTCCAGTGGAGCTGGGGGCTTCAATGAAGATGGAAGTGTTATTAACCACAATGGTTTGATTGCAAATGTCTGATAGTTGGACGAGGGGGCGCATATATGGTCCGAGTAAGCAAGGTTCCATGCCCATGACCTGTGTTAAAGGTATGCCTTGATGAGTTTCAGCTCCTTAGTGGAGGTCAGCAGGGTCGTTGGTAGCAGTGGGCATGCTGAAGGTTTATAGAAGGGCTGCCAGGCAGAGTATCATCCAGCATTCCCCTTAGGCAGAGTCAGTCAGAAACAGGTCCGGCAGGAATGGTGGGCTAGCAGGAGGGGTGACAGGCTCTTAAGAAAACTGTTTGGCAGGAGGCAAAATGGTTATTTTTGAATGCCACGGGAATGCCTCCTGACTTTTGTAAGACTTCAGCATTTAAAAAAATTTTATAATTAACAATCGCCAATTGTTCAAAAACTTTTAAACTGAACTTAAGTGATTTTTCTTAAACTTGTTAGTTATTATTTTAAAGCTAGATGCTATTGTTTAGTTACAAATTTATATTTTATAGGCCTTAACTTACACATAGCAGGAAAGCTGAGGATTGCAAAGTCCAGAAATTCTCCAGGGAAAAGTTATCCCTGATGGCCATTTGAGAAATTTGGGGTTTACCATCCCCTACTCTTTCTGCCATGCTGATAGGACAAAGCTAGCTTAGCACAGGATTTTTAGCAGGATTTCACAGTTTGTTAGATGACCAGACTAAGCCAGGTTAAAAAAATTAATTGAAATTTCAAAAATGAATAAGGCTTTAAAAATTGTATTTATCATGAAATGCAAAAATAAATAAACAGATAGAATAAACAACACGAAACACAACATTGTGGCCACTTTCACTCATAATACACACACATGAACAGACAAGAGGATTCATTTAAAACTTGCATTAGAAAAATTAACAAGCGCTTTTAAATATTTAGCCGGCATGTTTGTAAAAATTGTTAACATAGCTGGAGAGGAACTGCTGAGAATAAATATTAAGGTTTAAATTTAACACAAAACATTTTTAAAACAATTCTAATTTGAAGTTTAAAGCATGAAGTAAAATGTAAACAGTTAAAAATTTTGTTAAGTAAAATGGTTAGTGAGCATTGTAGAAGGAGTTTCCACTCTGAAGTATATAATTTGCTGTAAAGGAACAGGTTTTCTTCAAATTAGTTTAACAGGAAAACAGTGAGGCAGCTGCAATAAAGTGTTAAAATTTTTAACAACTGTTTTTACTTTGAAGACTTTAAGTGAATAATTTGTAAAAATTATATACCAAATTAAGAAGGTTAAGTACATCATTTTTACCTTATTTTTTAAATACCTTAAGAATGAAAATAAATTTTCTAATAGAAATATAAAAAGACTCAGATTTTAATACCTGTGTGTAAGATTAAATTTTTAAAACACCCAAAGGTTTTTTTTTTTTTTTAACCAACCACCTTTGGTCCTGGATCGGCTGCTTGCAAGGCAAATGCCACTGTGCTATCTCTCCGGGCCCTCTGTGCTATCTCTTCGGGCCCACTGTGCTATCTCTCTGGGCCCGCTGTGCTATCTCTCCGGGCCCACTGTGCTATCTCTCCGGGCCCACTGTGCTATCTCTCCGGGCCCTTCCCTTATGTATAAATTTTTAAAACACCAAAAGGTTTCTCTTTCTTTTTTTTTTTAACCCTCGCAGACATGAATTTAGAAGGTTTTTTAATCTCGATGTTTTACTAATAACTTCACAACACCCAATGCACAAAACTTAATTACACAAATGCTTTTAGAAAAGGCACACTTATGCCACAGAATTCAATTTACAAACTTCACATTTGAGGCATTTTATGAGACGCAACAAAATTCTACTCCCGCTACTTTCTGCCACAAACACTACCTTTGCATAGATTAAAGGGCTTATTATAACATTTTTGAACACTTTTAAAACTTTATAATTTTACCAACTGTGGCCTTTATCTTAGAAAAAACATTTTAACTCAGGCATCCCAACTCAGGAGAAAGGAACATTTGTTACAACAGAGAGACAACCATAAAAACCGAAGGGAAGATAGGGCTGCATTTGTATTCTAAGGGATGGGGGGTTTTTCGCATTGCTCGCTAAAATTGCTGTGGCAGCCGCATGGCCAGGAGGGTGGGGGGGGTAGCAAAAGTTTGTTGCCACGTGTGGAACCGGGCTCAAGCTGGGACCTGGAAAATGTGCGCTGCACCTTTAAGGCGAAGCCAGCCATAGGAGCTGAGAGATTATAATCTGTGCCTGCTTGCCTGAAGGAATTTACAGCGGAGAAAAAAAGTTAGCTTTGCAAGAGACAAAGAGTTCAGCTTTAAGCGCTGTGTAGACAATATTGCGTGATTCAGTGGGGGAGACAGCATCGCCCCCCAATAGATATCAAGCAGGAGAGCGTGTAAGGGGCTTGGGGTCATAGGAGGTTACGGCTTGAAACAGCTCTCTGAGGCTTTTTCCAATTAAAGGCTTTGTGCTGTTTGAGCCAGCAGAACGGTGGCTTGTGCACTTTTAGGCGTGGCTCTTTAAGCCTGGAGGCAGCAGCCAAACAAGCAGGGGAAAGCCTTTGTCCTAAGAGAGGGAAAGGTTGCCGTGCAGGTAAGCTGTGTGAGGTGCGGTTAAAACAAACCAAGGGCAAACATCATGAGCGAGGGCAAAAAAAATTTTTTATAAAGATTTTGTTTGGAGGCTTCTACGCGTCTGGCTTTTAACTCAGACTGAATATCAGCAATGAATTTGGCTTCTGTGCTTGAGGGGGTTGCCCATAGTAAAAAAAGCACAGGAGTCCCAAAGGCCAATAGTGGGACTATGAGGTCGGCACAAATTGAAAGTGTGCACACAAAAGAAGGCTAACTATCACGCTGCGTCACCCCTGATGGGGGCTTACCCGACGTCTTAATGAGGAAGCTCCTGGACTCGCCTGCTCCAGCCGACCGGATGAACACCGAAGGATCGAAACACTCACGTGGGGCGCCATTTTGTAACTGCCTCTGCTCCTGCCCTTTACTGGGAGAGAATTCCAGCCAGCAGCTTTCTCTCAACCGGGACAGAAGGCAGAAAGCAGCTACAAATAATTCGCGAGTGTTAAGCTCTTTTGTGAACACCTAAAAAATTAAGCTGCAGAAGTTAGTAAAATGCTCAAGGTGCATTCCAGTCAAGAGGCTTTAATGAGGGCAAGCAGGGCTTTTATGCCCTGCTTCTGTGGGAGGGGTAGTAACATAGGATTGAAATATAAACCAATCAGATTTGTACAAGTACAACAATTTTAACCAATGGGAGCATAAACACATTTTGATGGCGGGAAGGATAAAGAGGAACCTGGCAGGATGGGGGGAGGGGAAGCAAATGCTTAAACAAATAGCTAATGGATATTTACGCAAATACAATTTTTGTTTAGCCTATTTTCCATTTAAATCTTTCTTTTGTGCAAGCAATAAGGATCATAATTTAAACTTTACAAAAACCTATCTATAATTACGTTTTTGAGAGCAGTTACAAAAACAGGTTCCATGGAAAGGTTAAGGAATCTGGTTAAGCCAGATTCTGTTTTCTGAGCTAAATTTATTTGCAGAGTTTTCAGTTGGCTCGGGGCTAAGCAAACTTTTATGGCTTGAATCAGGCGATGGAAAATTCATCCAGAGTTCCATTGAATATGTGGGTGTACGGTCACCCACAGATTGGCAGGAACAACATCATTAAAATGGCAATAATCTATAAGGAGCCAGTGGTTGTTCCTATGAAAGTATGCTTCAAGAGGGGAGAAACCCTGAATCTCTTAGGCCAAGGGAATTCCATTTATTCCCCAATACTTACTGTGCCTATGCAAGAAAAAAAAAGTGGGGTAACACCAGACCCTGCCACTCCAGCACTCCTTTTCCTTGTTTTGTTTTTTCTGTTTTTAATATTATTTTCCTTCTCTTTTTTCTTCCACTTTTTTTTCTTTTTCACTTGTGTGGATATTATTTGGTGATTTTATTTTTGCTGGGTGAGTTTTTCTTTTCTTTCTTTTTCTTTTCCCTTTTTATCTTTTTTTTGGTAGTTGCTACCAAATTTTTTTTCTTCTCTCTTGCTTATCCATTTTATCTCCAACAGAATCACATAACTTGAATCATTCATCCTCATACCAGGACCAGTCATATGAACATGTAGTGAAAATAAAAAATTATCAGACTTGAACACCAAACCCAAATCAATGGAACAGAATAGATACCCAATATACAACAAGCTGTAAAGTGGAGACAAGTTACACTAGTATTCTGGAGGGTAAAGTAGGGAGATATGGGATATATGCTGGGAACAGGGGTTGAGGGAGGACAATACTGGTGGTGGGAATGCCCTTCATTCATTGTCACTATGTACCGTAAATATTCTTTGAAAGACTTATAATACTCCTCGATCACAATACAAATTTATTTTAAAAAATGGCAATACTCCCAAAAGCATTGTACAGATTTAACGTGATTCCTCTACAGATACCCATGACATTCTTCAAAGAAGTGGATCAAACACTTATGAAGTTCATCTGGAACAATAAACATCCTCAAGTAGCTAAAGCACTCCTTGGGAAAAGAAATATGGGAGGCATTACTTTCCTCAATTTTAAACCGTACTACAAAGCAATAGTTATCAAAACAGCATGGTATTAGAATTAAGACAGACACTCAGATCAGTGGAATAGGCTTGAGTACTCAAAGAATGTTCCCCAGACATACAACCACTTTCTTTTTGATAAAGGAGCAAGAAATCTTAAATGGAGCAAGGAAAGCCTCTTCAACAAGTGGTATTGGCACAACTGGTTAGCCACTTGCAAAAACGCAAACTCAGACCCCCCCCCCAGCTAACAGCATGTACGAAGATAAAATCCAAATGGATTAAAGGCCTTGATATCAGATCTGAAACCATAAGGTATATAGAACAACATGTAGGTAAAACACTCCATGACATTGAAACTATGACATCTTTAAGGAGGAAATAGCACTCTCCAAACAAGAGGAAGCAGAGATAAACAGATGGGAATATATATTAAGCTGAGAAGCTTCTGCACATCAAAGGAGATAGTGCCCAGAATACAAAAGTCACCCACTGAATGGGAGAAATTATTCACCCAACACCCATCAGATAAAGGACTAATATCCAAAATATACAAGGCACTGACAGAGCTTTACAAGAAAAAAACATCTAACCCCATCAAAAATGGGGAGAAGAAATGAACAGACACTTTGTAAAAGAAGAAATGTAACTGGCCAAAAGACACATGAAAAAATGCTCCACATCACTAATCATCAGGGAGATGCAAATCAAAACAACCATGAGGTACCATCTCATGCCACTGAGATTGGCACACATCACAAAGAAGGAAAACAAGCAGTGCTGGCGGGGACGTGGAGCGAAAGAAACTCTTATGTACTGCTGATTGGAATGCCTTCTAGTTCAACCTTTATGGAAAGCTATATGGAGATTCCTCCCAAAACTGGAAATTGAGTTCCCATATGACCCAACTGTACTACTCCTAGGAATATACCCTACGAACACAAAAATACAATACAAAAATCCCTTCCTCACACCTATATTCATTGCAGCACTATTTATCATAGCCAGACTCTGGAAATAACCAAGGTGCCCTTCAACAGACGAATGACTAAAGAAACTGTGGTACATATACACAATGAAATATTATGCAGCCATCAGGAGAGATGAAGTCATGAAATTTTCCTATACATGTACACGGAATCTATTATGCTGAGTGAAACAAGTCATTGAGAGAGAAAGACGCAGTATGGTGTCACTCATCTATGGGTTTTAAGAAAACTGAAAGAAATTTTTTTTGAAACTCACTTCTGTGTGCTATGTTCCAATGACACATGTATTGAGAGGGAAAAAAAGATCAAAAATGTTGCAATATAAGATTCTGAATAAATATTCCGTTTTTCTTACCACCCAATATTTTAAATTTATTTTATAATTTCAAAGTCAAACATTATATGGAAAGATTTCTTTTTTTATTATTATTTATTTTCACTGTCTTTATTTCTTTTCTTTTTTTTTTCACCAGATTTTACATAAACCATTCTCTATGATGAATCACAGCCAACAGGGGCTTAAGGTAAAAAGAAAAATTTTACATCAATAAAATATTTTTTAAATTAAAGTAAAAATGTTTATGTTTATGTTTTTACAAATATTAATAATTTTATTTTTTATTTTTATCTTTATTTAAACATCTTGATTACAAATATCATTGTGATTAGGTTTCAGTCATGTAAAGAACACCCCCTTCACCAGTGCAACATTCCCACCACCAATGTCTCAATCCCACCCCACCCCCACCTGTACTCCAGACAGGCTTTCCAGTTCCCTCATTCAATCACATGATTATGGTAGTTCTCAGTGTAGTTATTTCTATAACTGCACTGACCAGTCATTTTTATCTTTATTTAAACATCTTGATTACAAATATCATTGTGATTAGGTTTCAGTCATGTAAAGAACACCCCCCTTCACCAGTGCAACATTCCCACCACCAATGTCCCAAATCTCCCTCCATCACACCCAATCCCCACCTGTACTCTAGACAGGCTTTCCAGTTCCCTCATTCATTCACATGATTATGGTGGTTCTCAGTGTAGTTATTTCTATAACTGCACTCACCACTCTTTGTGGTGAGCTTCATGAAGTGAGCTGGAAGTTCCAGCCCTCCTCTCATTGTCTCTGAGGATTGTTGCAAAAATGACTTTTATTTTTCTTAAAACCCATAGATGAGTGAGACTATTCTGCATTTCTCTCTCCCTCTGACTTATTTCACTCAGCATGATAGATTACATGTATATCCATGTATAGGAAAATTTTATGACTTCATCTCTCCTGATGGCTGCATAATATTCCATTGTGTATATGTACCACAGTTTCTTTAGCCATTCTTCTTTTGAAGGGCATCTTGGTTGTTTCCAGAGCCTGGCTATTGTGAATAGTGCTGCAATAAATATAGGTGGCACTCACCACTCTTTGTGGTGAGCTTCATGAAGTGAGCTGGAAATTCCAGCCCTCTTCTCATTATCTTTGAGAATTGTTGCAAAAATGACTTTTATTTTTCTTAAAACCCATAGATGAGTGAGACTATTTTGTGTCTCTCCCTCTGACTTATTTCACTCAGCATAGTAGATTCCATGTACATCCATGTATAGGAAAATTTAATGACTCAATCTCTCCTGATGGCTGCATAAAATTCCATTTGGTATATGTACCACAGGTTCTTTAGCCATTCTTCTTTTGAAGGGCATCTTGGTTGTTTCCAGAGCCTGGCTATTGTGAATAGTGCTGCAATAAATATAGGTGGCACTCACCACTCTTTGTGGTGAGCTTCATGAAGTGAGCTGGAAATTCCAGCCCTCTTCTCATTATCTTTGAGAATTGTTGCAAAAATGACTTTTATTTTTCTTAAAACCCATAGATGAGTGAGACTATTTTGTGTCTCTCCCTCTGACTTATTTCACTCAGCATAGTAGATTCCATGTACATCCATGTATAGGAAAATTTAATGATACCATCTCTCCTGATGGCTGCATAAAATTCCATTTTGTATATGTACCACAGGTTCTTTAGCCATTCTTCTTTTGAAGGGCATCTTGGTTGTTTCCAGAGCCTGGCTATTGTGAATAGTGCTGCAATAAATTTAGGTGTGAGGAAGAGATTTTTGTATTGTATTCTTGTGTTCCTAGGGTATGTCCCTAGGAATGGAATAGCTGGGTCAAATGGGAGTTCAATTTCCAGTTTTTGGAGGAATCTCCATATCGCTTTCTATAGAGGTTGGAGTAGACAGCATTCCCACCTGCAGTGGATAAGAGTTCCTTTCTTTCCACATCCTCACCAGCACTGATTGTTCTCATTCTTTTTGATGTGTGCCAATCTCTGTGGTGTGAGATGGTATCTCATTGTTGTTTTGATTTACATCTCCCTGATGATTAGTGATGAGGTGCATTTTTTTCATGTGCCTTTTGGCCATTTGTATTTATTTATTTTTTTATCAAAGTGTTTGTCCATTTATTCTCCCCATTTTTGATGAGATTACATGTTTTTTTCTTGTAAAGTTCTGCCAGTGCCCTGAATATTTTGGATATTAGCCCATTATCTGATGGGTATTGGGTGTATAGTTTCTCCCACGTGGTGGGTGGGTCTTGTATCCTGGGCACTATTTCTTTTGAGGTGCAGAAGCTTCTCAGCTTAATGTATTCCCATCTGTTTGTTTCTGCTTTCACTTGCTTGGAAAGTGAAGTTTCCTCCTTGAAGATGCCTTTAGTCTAAGTGTTATGGAGTGTTTTACCTACGTGTTGTTCTATATACCTTATATAGTATCAGGTCTGATATCAAGGTCTTTAATCCATTTGAATTTTACCTTCATACATGACGTTAACTGGGGGTCTGTGTTCACTTTTTTGCCAGTTCTGCCAGCACCACTTGTTGAAGAGGTTTTCCCTGCTCCACTTAGGATTTCTTGCTCCTTTGTCAAAAATTAGATGCTTGTATGTCTGGGAAACATGGTCTGAGAACTCAAACCTATTCCACTGATCTGAGGGTCTGTCTTTATTCCAATACCATGCTGTTTTGACAACTATTGTTTTGTAGTATAGTTTAAAGTTGAGAAAAGTAATGCCTCCCATATTTCTTTTACCTAGGAGTGCTTTAGCTATTCGAGGGTGTTTATTGTTCCAGATAAACTTCATAAGTGTTTGATCCACTTTTTTAAAGAATGTCATGGGTATCTTTCGAGGGATCGCATTAAATCTGTATAATGCTCTGGGGAGTATTGCCATTTTAATTATGTTGATCCTGTCAATCCATGAGCAGGGTCTGTGTTTCTGTTTCCATGTGTCCTCTAATATTTCTTGGAGCAGGGCTTTATAGTTTTCTTTATATAGATCCTTCACGTCTTTGGTCAAGTTGACTCCAAGATATTTGAGTTTGTATGGCACTAATGTGAATGGGATTGCCTTGACATCAATCTCTTCCCTATCATCATTGGTGTATAAAAAGGCCATTGATTTTTGTGTGTTAATTTTGTAGCCTGCCACCTTGCTATATGAGTCTATTGTTTCTAGAAGCATATTGGTAGAGTCTTTAGGGTTTTCTAAGTAGACTATCATGTCATCTGAAAACAGTGAGAGCTTGAATTCTTCCTTTCCTATCTGGGTTCCCTTGATATCTTTTTCTTGCCTAATCGCTATAGCGAGTACTTCCAGTACTATGTGAAGAGGAGTGGTGAGAGAGGACAGCCTTGTCTAGTACCAGAATTTAGTTTTTTTAGTTTTTCTCCATTGAGGATAATATTTGCCATTGGCTTGTGGTAGATGGCTTTAACTAGATTGAGAAAGGTTCCTTTCATTCCCATCTTGCTGAGAGTTTTTTTTTTTTTATCAAGAATGGGTGTTGGACATTATTAAATGCTTTCTTTGCATATATTGATATAATCATGTTATTTTTATTTTTCTTGTTGATGTTGTGTATGATGTTGATAGATTGATGGATGTTAAACCATCCTTGCATTTCTGGGATGAAACCTACTTGTTCATAGTGTATGATCTTCTTGATGCAGCATTGGATCCTATTTGCCAGGATTTTGTTGAAGATCTTTGCATCTACATTCGTCAGGGATATTGGTCTATAATTTTCTTTCTTTTTTTCTTTTTTGGCAGCATCTCTGTCTGGTTTTGGTATCAAGGTGATGTTGGCTTCATAAAAGCTATTTGGAAGTGTTCCTGTTTTTTCAATTTCATGGAAGAGCCTGGCTAGGATTGGTAGTAGCTCCTCTTGAAAGTTTTGAAAGAATTCATTAGTAAATCCATCTGGACCTGGGCTTTTTTTTTTAGGCAGATGTTTGATTACAGTTTCAATTTCCTCCATAGTGATGGGGGTGTTTAGATATGCTACATCCTCCTTACTTAACCTTGGAAGATTTTAAGTGTGCAAGAATTTATCCATTTCTTCTAGGTTCTCATGTTTAGTAGAATAAAGTTTCTCAAAGTAGTCTCTGATTATCATTTGGATCTCTGCAATATCTGTCGTGATCTCCCCTTTTCATTTCTAATATGGGTTACCAGGTTTCTCTCTCTCTTTCTTTGTGAGTTTTGCCAATGGTCTATCAATCTCGTTTATTTTTTCAAAGAACAAACTTTTGCTTTCGTTGATCTTTCGGATTGTTTTTTGGGTTTCAACTTCATTGATTTCTACTTTCAGGTTTGTTATTTCCTTCTGTCTCCCTATTTTTCATTCCTTTTGTTGGTCATTTTTTAATTTTATGAGCTATGTTATTAAGTTATTCAGGTATGCTCCTTCTTCCTTCCTGATGTGTGCTTGTAAAGCTATAAATTTTCTCTCAGGACGGCTTTTGCTGTGTCCCATAGATTCTGTGTCTTCATTATCATTTGTTTCCAGGAAAGTTTTGATTTCTTCTTAGATTTCATCTCAGACTCACTGGTTGTTCAGTAGCAGGCTGTTTAATTTCCAATTGTTAAAGTTTTTCTTCTGTGTGCCTTTGTAGTTCACATTTAATTTCAGAGCCTTGTGGTCAGCAAAGTTAGCCTGCAAGGTTTATATCCTCTTGATTTTATGAAGGTATGTTTTATGTGTCAGCATGTGGTCTATCCTGGAGAATGACCCATGTATATTGGAGAAGAATGAGTATCCAGGTTATTTGAGGTGGAATGTCATATATATATATATATATCCTCTTTCTTCCATTTCTCTTTTCAGGGATAGTATGTTCTTTTGGGTTTCAGTCTGGTTGACCTATCAAGTGTTACAGGGCCGTGTTGAGTTCTTCCACAATTATTGTATTATTATTGATGTCTTTTTTCAGATTTGTCAATCATTGTATTAGATAATTTGTTGGTCTCTCATTGGGTGCATATATGTTTTATAGTCTGATTTCTTCCTGTTGCACATATCCCTCGATTAGTACAAAGTGTCCATCTTTGTCCCTTACAATTTTTCTGCATATAAAGTTGGTGTCATCAGATATTAATATGGCCACCCCAGCTTTTTTAAGGGTGTTGTTTGCTTGGATGATTTTCCTCCAGCCTTTGATTTTGAGTCTGTTTGTTCTGACTATTCAGGTGTGTTTCTTGTAGGAGGAGAAGCTTGGATTCATCTTTTTGACTCATTTTGCCACTCTGTGTCTTTTAATTGGTGAATTTAGTCCATTGACATTGAGGGAGATGATTGTCATAGGATTTAATGTCATTTTTGTAGATAAGTTTGCTGTGTTTGTTGGTCTGTCTTGTCCTAAATTAGACCTGTCAGTTTTTCCTTTAAGGCTGTTTTTTCATCTGTGAAGTTTCTGAGTTGTTGTTTATCCATGAAGCTATGTATCCTTCCTTCAAACCTGAACTTGAGTTGGGCTGGGTGCAGTATTCTCAGTGAGGCATCATTTCATTCAGCCTTGTCACAACATCCTACCACTGTCTTCTGGGCTTGAGAGTTTCTTGTGACATGTCTGCTGTAAGTCTTAGGGATGCTCCTTTGAATGTAATTTCCCTTTTTGATCTTGCTGCTTTCAGTATTCTATCTCTAGCTGTGGGATTTGTCATTGTAATGAGGATGTGTCTTGGGGTGTTTTTCTTTGGGTCTCTTTTAGCTGGTACTCATTGGGCATGCAGAATTTGATTGTATGTAGTCTTTAACTCTGGGAGTATCTCTTTGATGATGTCTTTGACAGTTGATTCTTCCTGGAGCTGTCCTACCTGGGCCTCTGGGTCTCCAATGATTCTTATGTTATTTCTGTTGAGTTTATCAAAAACTTCTATTTTCATCTGTTCACATTCCTTGAGTACTTTTTACATTGCCTGATTGTTTTAAGGTTCTTTACCAATTTCTTTTTCTGTGTTGAGATTTTCTGCATCTCATCTTCCAGCACGCTGATTCTGTCCTCAGCTGCTGTTGCCCTGCTGGAGAGGCCATCCACTGAGTTTTTCAGTTGAGGTATCGTGTTTTTCAGATCTGTTATTTTAGTTTGGAATTTTCTGATTTCTGTCTTGTGTTCTGTTTAGATTGATCTATGCTTTCTTTGAGTTCTACAAACATCTTCCATATTTCTATTCTAAACTCCTTATCAGAGAGGTTAATCAGATGGTTGGAATTTTTTAGGTCATCCAAGCTATCATTTTCATTCTCTGTGCATGGTGTTTGCCTGCGTGGTTTCCCCATTGTCACGCTTGTAGTGTGATTTTTTTTTGTGTGTTATGGTGGGGTTCATTGGTTAGAAAGAGTGCACGGCCACGAAGCGAAGTGGAGTGGCCACTCTTCTGCGGCCTCTAGGTGACAGTTTTTTTTGGGGGTGCACTCCCTAGGCCACTGAGGAGAGCTTCAATTATTCAGGAAAGACAGACAGGCAAAGCAAAGATTTCCCTTGAAGTCCTCAGGGTCATCAAAGGCCCAGCAGGGTGGAGCCTCCACAAGCCAGAGGGATCAGCTTTCTGCCTGGTGACACCCACCACCAGTCTTTACTCACTCCTTCGCTGGGCAGCTTCAGGATGCAGTTTTTTGGGGTTGTGCTCCCTAGGCCTTCGAGGAGAGCTTCAAGTATTCAGGAAATACCATGAAAGGAATTCTTGCAATAATTTTTAGAGATAAAAAGAGATGAGAGCTGAAAGATGCAGCACATGACATGAAGCTTATCACAAAGACTGACAAGTGCTGTTAGAGAAATAATTACATTGAGAACTATGCTAACAGTGTGAATGAATGAATGAGGGAAGTAGGAAGCCTATCTTTAGTACAGGTGTGGGTGGGGTGGGGAGGAGGGAGATTGGAGACATTGGTGGTGGGAATGTTGCACTGGTGAAGGGGGTGTTCTTTACATCACTGAAATCATACTTGTAATTACAATGTTTAACTAAAGATTTAAAAAAATACTCTCCAAGATATTGAGACTAAAGGCATCTTCAAGGAGGAAACTGCACTCTCCAGACAAGTGAAAGCAGTAATTAACAGATGGGAATACATTAAGCTGAGAAGCTTCTGCACCTCAAAAGAAATAGTGCCCAGGATACAAGAGCCACCCTCTGAGTCAGAGAAATTATTCACCCAATACCCAGCAGATAAGGGATTAATATTCAAAATATACAAGCTACTGACAGAACTTTACAAGAAAAAACACCTAATCCCATCAAGAAATAGGGAGAAGAAATGAACAGACACTTTGATAAAAAAATAAATAAATAAATAAATACAAATGGCCAAAAGGCACATGAAAAAATGCTCCACATCACTAATCATCAGGGAGATGCAAATCAAAACAACTATGAGGCACCACCTCACAACACAGATATTGACACACATCATAAAGAATGAGAACAATCAGTGCTGGTGAGGATGTGGAAAGAAAGGAACTCTTATCCACTGCTGGTGGGAATGCCATCTAATCCAACCTTTATGGAAAGCGATATGGAGATTCCTTCACAAACTGGAAATTGAGCTCCCATATGATCCAGCTATACCACTCCTAGGAATATACCCTAGAACACAAAAGTACAATACAAATGGGGCCGGTGAGGTGGCGCTAGAGGTAAGGTGCCTGCCTTGCAAGCGCTAGCCAAGGAAGGACCGCGGTTCAATTCTTGGCGTCCCATATGGTCCCACCAAGCTAGGGGCAATTTCTGAGTGCTTAGTCAGGAGTAACCCCTGAGCATCAAATGGGTGTGGCCAAAAAAACAATAAACAAAAACAGTTAAAAAAACACAATACAAAAATCCCTTCCTTACACCTGTATTCATTGCAGCACTATTTACCATAGCAAGATTCTGGAAACAACCAACATGCCCCTCAATAGATGAATGGCTAAAGAAACTGTGGCCCATATGTACAATGGAATATTATGCAGCAGTCAGGAGAGACGGAGTCATGAAATTTTCCTATATGTGGATATACAAGGAATGCTGAGTGAAATAAGTCAGAGGGAGAGAGATAGACACAGAATAGTTTCACTCATCTATGGGTTTTAAGAAAAATAAAAGACATTTTTGCAATAATTCTCAAAGACAAAAGAGATAAGGGCTGGAAGGTCTAGCTCACGATATGAAGCTCACCAAAAAGAGTGGTGAGTGCAGTTAGCAAAATAAGTCAGAGAGAGTGAGAGAAAGACACAGAATGGTCCCACTCATCTATGGGTTTTAAAAAAAATGAAAGACACTTGCATTAATTTTCAGAGAAAAAGGAGTGGAGGGAGTGATGAATTTAGTTAGAGAAATAACTACATTGAGAACTATCCTAACAATGAGGGATTATATATGAGGGAATATATGAGGAAAATAGAAAGTCATTCTAGAGTACAGGTGGGGGTCGGTTGGGGAGGATGGAGATTTGGGACATTGGTGATGGGAATGCTGCACTGGTGATGGGGGGGGGTGTTCTTTACATGACTGAAACCCAAACACAATCATGTTTGTAATCAAGGTGTTTAAATAAAATATTATTAAAAAAACAAATAAATCAGATCACATCAGCCAGGTCTCTGTAGAGGTCAACAGAGGTAACAGGAACACTGAGAAAAGCCTGTGAATACCGCAGAGCCAGTCAATTCCTTTAACAAAGCTGTTTTACCTGAAACCTAAATTAATTCTACAGGATTACATCAGACACGAGTCTCCAGTCCAGGGGCCAGAGTGGTGGCGAGACTGGCCTTGCACGTGCTAGCCTAGGAAATAGGCCCTGGCTTGGGGGACCATATGGGAAGTCATGGGATTGAACCACGGTCCATCCTAGGCTAGCATGTGCAAGGCAGATGCCTTATGCCCTGAGCCACCGCTTTGCCCCACAGGAGTGATTTCTGAGCACAGAGCCAAGAGTAACCCCTGAGTGTCACCGGGTGTGGGCCAAAAACCAAAAAAAAAAAAAAAAAAAAAAAAAAAGAAGAGTCTCCAGTCCAGAATGTGTAAATAACATATGTATAACTTGGTCATAATCACAGGCCATTCCAATGATAAGCAGAATGTGTGAAGATTTCTAAACAAGAAAAGACAAATAAGCACAGGAAATACTCATGTCATCATTGGTCACCAGAGAAATACAAATTGTGACCATAGAACTGTGAGAGGAAAAATTATTTGGCAAAATTCAGTGATAACTCATAAAAGGAGTCTGAATGATGTGGGTTGAAAATAGATGCTCTCTTAAGTGGAGTCTGATTATCTGCAGTGGTGATTTGATAGGCTAATTATGAAGAATTTTTTTCTTGAAACTGAGGAAAAGTTCAGAAAATATTTCATGACTCTTGAATATTTGACATTATACTTGGTTGGATCACCAAGAAAAAAACCATAAACAGACCAGAAGGAAATGTTCCTTTATGGGACTCGTGTCCTGATAGCTTTTTAAAAACATTTAAGATGTGGTGTTGGGACCGGAGTGGTGACACAAGCAGTAAGGCATCTGCCTTGCCTGCACTACCCTAGGATGGACCTCGGTTCAATCCCCCTGCATCCCTTATGGTCCCCCAAGCCAAGAGTGATTTCTGAGCGCATAGCCAGGAGTAATTTCTGAGCATCACCAGGTGTGGCCCAACAGCCCCCCCCCCCCAAATAGATGTACAGATGTGGTGTTAAAGCTCAATAGAATGAACTATTCTATATCAAAATGCAATTGACCCTGCCAGAGAGGGAGCACGGAAGGTCAGTGCTCATCTCACATGTAGCCAATCCTGGTTCCCAGAATCTGCAAACAAGCCAAGTAGGAAGATCATTCCTGAGCACCGAGCAGGGAGTAACCCCTGAGACCCACCAGCTGTGGCCCAGATCCACACCCAAGAAAAATGTCAGTAGGATTAGTAAAATGACTATATCTGTACTCAGACTTCAGTGTGTATTTTTCATTGACTCTAGTCAATGTATTCTACATAGGTTACTCAAGTATCTTTCAGATGTGAGTCCCCTTTAGAAAGGTAGTTTTGCTAGTGCTGGTTCCAACTCCCCCTTTTGTCTGATTCAGTTCACAGGAACATGAAGATTTAGAGTGACAGCCAGCACAGAGAAGAAAGAAGTCTCCCCTCTCCCTTTTTTATTTTGTTTGTTTTGGGTCTACACCCGGCACTCAGGAATCACTCCCATTAGGCTTAAGGACCATATGGGATGCTGGGCATTGAACCCAGATCAGTCACATACAAGGCAAATGCCCTCCCACTATGCTATTACTTAAGCTGAGAGTTTCCCCTTCTATCAGAAAAATTAGTATCTGTGCAGAACAGTGGGAAAGAATATTTCAGCAGGTAATGAGTATGCAGTACCTGCCTTTATTATAGTTTTAATTATGAGACAATTCAGCAGGGTTGTGAATTATGTACTGTCCAAGTCAAGAATCCATGAGGTGTAGAAACACAATGAAGGTTTTCTTTGTATAGGTCCTTCACCTCTTTAGTTAATTTGACTCCAAGAGACACATACCCCACTCATGTATTGGCAGGATTAATATCATTAAAATGGCATTACTCCCCGAAGCATTGTACAAATTCAATGCAGTGCCTCTAAAGATATCCATGACATTTTTCAAAGACGTGGATCAAACACTCCTGAAATTCATTTGGAACAATAAATACCCACGAATAGCTAAAGCAATCCTTGGGAAAAGAGTGGTGAGTGCAGTTAGAGAAATAACTACACTAACAACTACCATGACAATGTTAATAACTGAGAGAAGTAGAATTCCTGTCTCGAATACAGGCAGGGGTTGAAAAGAAGGTATGGGGGCATTGGTGGTGGGAATGTTGCACTAGAGAAGGGGGGTGTTCTGTTTATGACTGAAACCCAACTACAATCATGCTTGTAATCATGGTGCTTAAATAAAGATTTTATATTTAAAAGAAAAACAACGAAGGTATTAACTAGATATTAAGAGATAGTGGTGTGTTGAGGGTGCTTTCCTCGCAGAATGAACTCCAAGGTGCCCCCTGGCCCTTTGCCCTCTCCTTTGGATACCTCAGCCAGGAAGCTTGGCAGCCACATGTGTTCTCTGTTCCTGCCTCCTCCTGAAGGACTGCTTGATGACAGAAGAAGGAAGAAGAAAGAAGAAAGAAGAAGATGAAGAAGAGGAGGAGAAAGGAGGAGGAAGGAGGAAGAAGTAGGAGGAAGGAGGAGGGAGGAGGAAGAAAGAGGAAGGAGGAAGGAGGTAGGAGAAAGAAGGAAGGAGGAAGAAGGAAGAAGGAAGGAGAAAGAAGGAAGGAGGAAGGAATGATAAAGAAGGAAACAGGAAGAAGGAAGGAGGAAGGAAGGAGGAAGGAGGAGGAAGAAGAAAAGAAGGAAGAAGAGGAAGGAAGAGGAAGAAGGAGGAGGAGTTTGGGAAAGAGAAATGGGGGAAAATGCCTTTCACGAGGAAAGGAAGGCCCGCAGGGCCCCAATGGGAAGGTGGCTGGGATAGAATTTTGTGCCGGTTACCAACTTGTGAGCCCACGATTGAGACACCCTGACACGAGACAGCCATAAGGTCGCATCCTTCCCAAGCAACCATTCACTGAAAGGAAATCGTGAGATGGAGAGGTCAAGTCCTCTCCCCCGGGTCAGGGGCGGGGGCGACGCGCGGGAGTCAGCTGAGAGATTCCGTCAGGCTCCGGAGTTCACAGGGGGTCCACAGGACCCTGATCCTGGAGGGGCCCCCTGCACCCTGCTTCGAGTGTCCTCGGATCTGTGTCCGGAGTCTTTGTCTGGGCCTACCAGACACTTCGATTCTGCCACAGTAGAGAGGGAAGGGGACTTGGAACGACGTGTCTCGGGTACTTTGCTCCTCGTCCTCATGGCCGTGAACTTGAGACTCTGTCGGAACCAGGAGAAGCATGTAGAAAATAGCCCAGATACTGCTGAGTCGGGTCAGGGATCCACTTCGCGAGTCTCTGTTGGCACCTGCTGGCCGGTCTCAGCACTGCCTACGGCTAGAAGCTTTCTGGGATAATGAAGAAAACATCCATCACGTATTTGTGGGTAGCCTTGAGTTTCATCGGCTTGGTTTTGCATCTCTCCCCAAATTTCTCGTGAAGCTGCGAAGCTGAGCCGTTCAAGCGGCGGCAGCTCTGGGATAGAAAGTCTCCTTTCTTCAGTTGGCCCATAGATCCCAAGACTCCTTGCTAAGTATCTACCAATAGCGCAGATATTGCTTAAAATTAAGAGGAATAAAATAAGCAAATATTTAAAACATAAAAATGAAATGCCCCTTAAAAGGACATGATTTTTTTCTTTCAAGATACTTTTTCAGAAAGGACACTATAAATATGAAAGTAATTGATAAAAATAGTTTCCTGGGGTCAAGCAGTGGCGCCAGTAAGGCCTTGGTCCCCCCAGCGTCTGATATGGTCCCCCAAGCCGGGAGCGATTTTTGAGTGCAAAGGCAGGAGTAACCCCTGAGCTTCATCGGGTGTGGCCCCTCTGCCCAAAATAGTCTCCTTTCTTCCATGGATATATTTGCATTCATGATAAATTCATACATATTAATATAAATATAATATAGCTTTAAACTGGCAACTGCTTTTATAAGCAGGTACAAATTTTATATATTATAAATATGAACCCTCATTTATTGATTTATATTCTTTTTTTTTTTTTTTTTGGTTTTTGGACCACACCCGGCGGTGCTCAGGGGTTATTCCTGGCTGTCTGCTCAGAAATAGCTCCTGGCAGGCACGGGGGACCATATGGGACACCGGGATTCGAACCAACCACCTTTGGTCCTGGATCGGCTGCTTGCAAGGCAAACAATGCTGTGCTATCTCTCTGGGCCCAAATTTATATTCTTTTTTTTGGGGGGGGGCACACCTGGCGTTGCTCAGGGGTTACTCCTGGCTGTCTGCTCAGAAATAGCTCCTGTCAGGCAAGGGGGGGGGGGGGGAACCATACGGGACACCGGGATTCGAACCAACCACCTTTGATCCTGGATCGGCTGTTTGCAAGGCAAACAACGCTGTGCTATCTCTCCGGGCCCCCGAATTTATATTCTTATAACTTCATTACTAAACTTCTATTGTAGTAATTTAAATCTATTGTGATGTATAAGCTGTGTATCACAAATTTGATGTATACTAATGGCAGGAAATGAAAATTGGTTGGGTGGAGCAGAAAATATGGAGATATCAGAAGTCTTAGCACTTAGGGCCAGAGCAATAGTCTGCAGAGAAGACTTTTGCCTTCCACACATCAAACCAGGGTTCGATCCTCAGCACTGCACATGGTCCCCTGCGTGTGCCAGGTATGATGCCTGGGCACAGAACCAGGAGGAGGAAACCCTGAGCACTGCTGGTTGTGGACCCCAAACAAAAACGAATGAGTAATGAAGAGCATCCTTTCTTCCACGAATCATGCATCATCCCCCACCATGACTACTGCGATGCACAGTGTAGACCTTTGGGGACTGGACCCCAAGTGGGGGTCCTGATTTTCCAAGACTGGCAGGTCTGGGCATTTTCTGTGGCAGGAACCTACTGATAGAGAATTTGAGGGCATCTGTAGCACAGCCTTGGGGTCCCCTGAGAGTCTGAATTCCAGTCTGGGACAGCTGAGGACACTTGTAGTGCCATCCTGGTGTCCCCAGGAATTGAATCCCAGTGTGGGGCAGGGTGGTCTCTCGGCCCAGAACTGCCTCTGGCATGTGCTTTCTTATGAAAGGGAAAGGGATGCAGAGAGCCATAGAGAAGCTCTGTGGGGTTGGGAAATCCTTTGAAGGGAAGGTAAGCGATGGGAAGGGAATGGAAGGGAAGGGAAGAGGGGGAAGAGGGGGAAGAGGAGGGGGAAGAGGGGGAAGAAGCGAAAGGGGGAAGGGGGAAGGAAGGGGGAAGGAGGGAAGAAGGAGGGAGAAGGGGGAAGCAGGGGGAAGGGGGAAGAAGGGGGAAGGGGGAAGAAGGAAGGGGAAAGAAGGAGGGGGAAGAAGGAAGGGGTAAGAAGGAAGGGGGAAGGAAGGGATAAGAAGGAAGGGGGAAGTAAGGGGGAACAAGGAAGGGGGAAGGAAGGGGGAAGGAAGGGGAAAGAAAGGGGGAAGGAAGAAGGAAGGAGGGGGAAAGGGGAAGGGAGGGGGGAGGGGGAAGGGAGGGGGAAGGAGGGAAGAAGGAGGGAAGAAGGAGGGAAGAAGGAGGTGGAAGGGAGAAGGAGGGGGAAGGGAGAAGGAGGGGGAAGGGGGAAGAAGGAAGGGGGAAGAAGGAAGGGGGAAGGGGGAAGAAGGAAGGAGGAAGAAGGAACGGGAAAGGGGGAAGGGGGAAGAAGGAAGGGGAAAGGGGGAAGAAGGAAGAAGGAAGGGGGAAGAAGGAAGGGGGAAGGGGGAAGAAGGAAGGAGGAAGAAGGAACGGGAAAGGGGGAAGGGGGAAGAAGGAAGGGGAAAGGGGGAAGAAGGAAGAAGGAAGGGGGAAGAAGGAAGGGGGAAGGAAGGGGAAAGGAAGGCGGAAGGAGGGGGAAGAAAGGGAGAAGGAAGGGGGAAGGAAGGGGAAAGGAAGGGGGAAGGAAGGGGGAAGAAAGGGGGAAGGAGGGGGATGGTGGAAGGAGGAGGAAGAGGGAAGAAGGGGGAAGGGGAAGAAGGGGGATGGTGGAAGGAGGGGGAAGAGGAAAGAAGGGGGAAGGGGAAAGAAGGGGGAAGGGTAAAGGGGGAAGAAGGGGGAAGGAGGGGATGATGGAAGGAGAGGAAGAGGGAAGGAGGGGAAGGGGAAGAAGGGGGATGGGGGAAGAAGGGGGAAGGGGAATGGGGGAAGGAGGGGGAAGGGGGAAGAAGGGGGAAGGGGGAAGAATTTCAGGAATTTTTTATCTATTTTGTTTAAAAAATGTCATATGTATTTGTATAGGGACTATTTTGAATATGTACAATACTTTGGGGGAGTACTACCATTTTGTTTATATTAATCCTCCCAATCTATGAGTAGGAAATGTGTTAAAGGTTTCAAGCGTTATTGCAATGATATTGATGCTTTCATTGAAGTCAATTAGCAATTGCTTTATATATTTTGCTGGTTACTCTTTAGGTGCAAAAATTGGGCATGTTTGTGATATTAGTCTTGTCTTAAGATAGCCCCTTTAGTTCTTGGAAACATGGTTCAGAGACTCCTCTGAAGTTTCTGAGTTATTGTTTATCTGTAAATTTCTTATTCTTTTAGATATGAATGATTCTAGCCTGGTGAATTAGTCTTGGTGGAACATTCATTTCATTAATCTTTCATTAAGAACTTCTCAACACCTTGTATATTTTTGATATTAGCCCCTTACTTGATGGGTCTTGGGTACATAGTTTCTCCCATTATTGTCTTTGGGGCCATAGTCTCATATAATAAATCTGCTGTAAATCTTACAGATGCTCCTTTGTATGTAATTTCCATCTTTGATCTTGCTGCTTTCAGTATTCTCTCTGTCTATGAATTTTATTATTTTAATAGGATGTATCTTGGAGTTTTTTTTTATTAGTGAGCACTGTTAGAAGAGTCTACTTCATGAAGTATCACATACTGGGTATTGAGCATCCAAGTTCCTTTCCTGAAAGCAAACTGGCAACAGACATCATGATATAATAGTAAACTAACTTGAGTTTAAAAAATGTAAATTTCTAAAATAGACTCAATGAACTGGGACTGTTACAAAAGTGTATGGTGTGCAGTTTTATTTCAGTGGTCTCTGTGGACATAAACATTAGATCATAATAGCAGGTGTAATCAAATGGGAAATGGATAAATTAGGGTATTTTGTCAAGACTACCATTTTGAGCACTGTATTTGGAGTCTAATATGATACAGCTAATCTGGAGTCTAATATGATAGAGGCGAAGCTAAGGTGATCAACCTATATCTCCCAAATCCAGTGTGGACAGACATGTTAAAGAGTTATTATAGACGTAGTGTAGTGTTAAATAATTAATGATGGTGCTGGATGGCGATGGATGGAGGTGGATTTCTCTGTCTGCCATCCCAGGCCACGTGGCTCAGCAACCCCCATGCAGCCGGCGGGTTCCAGGCCAAGGTAATCGGCGTAATCAAGACTCACTCACAGGCAGGCTTCAGGAAGAATCATCTTTATTTAGGCCCTAGCCACCACATGTGTGTGGCCTACTCATAACCTTTCAAGCATACAGCCATTCTAGGCTTGCCCTGCGTCTTATCCTCTTTCAGCCATCTCCCTCAGAGAGCCCAGCAGGGCCAAAAGGCAAAAGCCCCTTAATTCCTTGGCTTCGGGGTTTATCTACCTATTCCAAGACCCCTCCCAGGAATGGGCCGGGCTTTGCAGGTAAAGTCACACCTATTATCCGGTTCCCAAGACCCCTCCCAGAAATGTGTGGGTCTCAGATAAGTACCCTACAACATAGGTCCGGAGTGTTGGTGCAGCAGTAGGGTGTTTGCCTTGCAGGCGGCTGACCTAGGACTGACCATGGATCAAGCCCCCAGCATCCCATCTGGTCCCCCAAGCCAGGAGCAATTTCTGAACACATAGCCAGGAATAATCCCTGAGCATCACCGGGTGTGGCCCCAAAACAAAAAAACAAACTAATAAAAAGAAGTAATTATAGACATAATAAAAATAAAAACTAAAACATTTTAATAGTGAGCACTATAGTGGGAGTCCATAGCTTCCAATTTCATTCTGCACCTGTGGATAAAAGCATCAGAACATTATTCTAGACCTCTTAGTGAGCAGTTGCTTGCACACCTGTTTAGTAAAACAGCTGTACCCATTGCAGCAGGTTTCTTTGAAGTCTAAAAGAGAATAAAGGCTTTTGTGCTTCTCCTCTTCCACTCAATTTGTTTCCTTCTCCTTGCGCCTACAGTGTTCAAGATATCTACCATTTAGAGCAATGTGCTTCTTTGTGCAGTTATTCTAAATACACATATAAACGATATGATTTTGTGTTTATCCTGCTTCTGGCTTACTTCATTTAACCTAATATCTTCCGCTTCCATTTATATTGCTGCCAGTTGCATGATTACATCATTTTTTACCACCATGTAGTATCCCGTTGTGTATATGTACCACATCTTCATGATCCACTCGTCTGTTGTTGGACATCTGGGTTAATTTCAAGTCTTAGCTATTGTACTGAGTGCTGCAATGAATAGTGGTGTGCATAGGTTCTTGGGGATGAATGTTTTTCTGTCCTGGGGATAGATCCCCAAAAGTGGGATTGCTGTGACATATGGCAGTATTGCTAAAAATGAAAGTTCTGCCTGTTGTCCCACCCACTACCTGGAGGGGCGCTGTTGAGAGCTAGAGAAGAGTGGGCGGAGCTCGGAGCTGGGGGTCGGTTGGGGCAGTTGAAGGGCTGGCTGGAGGGTTGTGGAGCTGGTGGTAGGCGGAGAGGGATGGACACCGAACTGGTGGCCCCTATTTGTTATTATTGCGAGCTACATCTAAGAAACCAGTTGGCTTAAAAGTCTTAAAAGACTTCCCTCAGAAAACAGCAATGACATGATAGAGTGTTTGGATATTGTTTATAGATTCAAATATGAAATGTTTTTCCATTATTTTTTGTCTGTATTTTGAGCACCCAGGCAATACTCATGGGTTGCTCCTGGCTGTACATTCAGAAATCGATCCTGGCAGTCTCTGGAGACCATATGAGATGCTGGGGACTAATCTCGGGTCTATCACAGGATTTGCAGTGGTTTTGTAGCATTCTCCCCTTGGGAGTAGATGTGCCCCAGGTCGGCTTCAGGCATGACTGATCCCACAAATTCCTGCTTTTAGTTTGATTATGAGATGATGATGTACCACGAAAGAACCTGAAGGAGCCCGAAAGAATGAATTCTCAAGTCTGCAGGAACAGACAAGATTAAACACATTGAGACCTCTCCTTGGTTCACTGAGAATACCTGCTCTTCTCATTCCTGAAGAAACCCACTGCTAGAGGGCCAGAGAGATAGCATGGAGGTAAGGCGTTTGCCTTTCATGCAGAAGGTCATTGGTTCAAATCCCTGCATCCCATATGATCCCCCGAGCCTGCCAGGAGCGATTTCTGAGCTTGGAGCCAGAAGTAAGCCGTGAGCGCTGCCGAGTGTGACCCAAAAACAACAACAACAACAACAACAAAAAGAAACCCACTGCTCTTCCTATAGACAGTTGTTCTCAAAGCCTCTCCCCTGATTTGGCCAAGTCGCCTTTCCCTTGAACTGCTCAATAGCCATCTCTGAGGCTCAGAGGAGACTAGGGCCCTGCCATGGCACCTTCTACTCTGAGTCTAGGGGCAAGAGGTACAGTAAAAGAGGTAAGAGACAATTGAGTCCTCAAGCCCGTCGGGAGGAGGACCGTGAGTGCGAAGTGAGGCGTAATCCCTGAACACCCCTGAGGGTGGGAGGGAGGGAGTGTGTGAGGAAAGGAGGGAGGAAGAGAGGGAAAACATAAGGAGGATAATACAAGTATTTTTGGTCCTGCTCTGAATCTGAAGTCTGCCTCTGCCCTGTGTTTAGAGGGAGAGAGACAGAAACTCACCGGCCAGAGGAGTCCTTATAGATACAGGTTCAAAGGAGAATCAAAAAGGAAGGGGAGATACGGAGCAGGCAGCATCTTGCTGATGCTTTACTCTGGCCTTTGTGGAAAGGCCGGCTGCACTGGTAACTACTGCGGGCCATCCCGCAGCTGTCCAAGTTTCCCTTTTGATGAAAGACGTGTCAGGGGACTTGTTCAAGGAGCAAGTCCAAGGGGCATGTCCAACTCCAACTGCCAGTATGTCCACGGGAACAGCCAGGTTCTCCACCGAGTCAGATGTTCTGGGAAAGACTAGAAGCATCCTGGGCAGTAGGGAATCACAAAGGCTCAGGTCAAGTTGCTAGGTCTCATTTCACACAATGCGCAAGTGTGCGCGCACACACTCACTCACACACACACACACACACACACACACACACACACACACAGATATCCAGAACATGCTTTCCCGGTGATATTAAGCACTTCAAGTACTCTGAGAAGAGAATCAGGACCCAAGGAATGATGACTCTCTGATGACTAGTCTGTGTATTTTTGTGTGAATGGGGAGAGGGACATTAGTAAGTCACCAGAGAAAGCAGTCCCATCCCCCAGTACTCTGTGATGTTGGAGAAAAGTAAGGCAGCTGCTAGCAAATGGCTACAGTGGCAGGGACTAGTCAACTGGGTCCTTCAGGTCCCTCATGATCAATGTATTCATAGTTAAGATGCTTCTGCTTCTGAACTCTGGTTCCTGAACCTGGAATTTAGGGAACGTGGAATCCCTGATTGCAGGTTACTCCCCCATTTTTCTTCTGGGAGCCATACCTGGGGACACCAGTAGGGTGTGGACTTGGTGACGGTATCCATGAAAGGCATCTACCTTGGCTATACCAGCCTCTTTCTTATCCTGAGTAGTTGTCAGTGACTTTCCTGGATTTAAAGTATGGGGCTGGGCAGCAGATTCTGGGGTGTGCACTAGACACGGGAATACTAAGAATTCCCTGCCTGTCCAATCTGTAGGGGAGTGAGGAAGAGTTTGGTTTAGTTTCTGCACCATGGATAGGCACCTCCAGTCCAATTTGCTATCTCTTCTACCCTCCCATCTAGTAACATGTGTCTCCTGAGAGACACAGTGGGTACACTTCTGGGCCATTCCTCAGAGAGCCATGCTTTCTTCTGGGGAGTCATGATTCTCAGCCTCTTGCCTCTCCCTCCAGTAGAACCTCCTTCCCACTGTGAGGAGGCTCTTCCAGCCTGTGGGGCATGCATTGCTCTGAGGTCTGGTTACAGTTGACAGGAGCTACTGCCTCGCTTTCTGAAGGGGCACTGTTAAGTAAGGGGCAAGGAGCCAGTGAGAGG
Source organism: Suncus etruscus (assembly GCF_024139225.1). Lineage (NCBI taxonomy): Eukaryota > Metazoa > Chordata > Mammalia > Eulipotyphla > Soricidae > Suncus > Suncus etruscus. Next base: position 135,082,381 of record NC_064853.1, on the reverse strand, counting down.
TTTTGACCAGGGAAGGGCTAAAACCTCTCTCCTTGACTCAAGACTTTTGAGTCAATGCAAGCAGGCACTAGGTATGAGTGAATGCTCACCCTTCCCATCCCCAGAAAGGCACAGACAGAGGCCAGTGTGTCTCAGGACATGAGATTTATTGGGTCAGAAGCCCGAAGGTAAAGATCAGGAGCCCTTGTGACAGGTAGACCTGTTCCTTTGAGGCATTGTGGGAGGCTGTGGTTTTGGAAGTTGATTCTCTCCTCCCCAACCTCTGCAGTGGCACCTCAGTCCATGTTTTGGAAGATGGGGTTCAGGGGCTCTCGGTGCCACTTGAAGTCTGGTGCCAGGCGGGAACTCCACTTTTCCCTCGACAGGGAAGCTGATGGAACCTGGAGGATCATGGTCTTGGTACTCATCTGATACCAGCAAGTAGTTGTCCCACGACTACTGGCTTTCCCCATGCCTGAGAGCACTCTAATGGGAGCTGGCTCAGATACACATGATCCTGAAGAGGAGCCATGGCTGATGGTGGGTGTTGGCAGAGGTGGTGGTGATGGTGGTGGGAAGCAGTGCTGGGAAAAAGAAGATCCGCAACTGCTCGGAGGCGAAGTGCGTGAGGAACGTGAGGAGAAATTGGAGCTGGAGGAGATTCTGTGGGAAATTAGAGGCAATAGTGTCGCTAACAGCCATCTGAGGGCCATAGTTTGGGTGGGAGAAACAGACCCCTGCCTCCTATGGACCCTTGTTTAGCCCGCCCCAACTTGATCACACTTCACACTTCACTTCATTCAAGGCTGTGCCACACTCTCCCAAACACTGTCTCCAGGACAGTCCTAGGCTGCTCAGGGCCCTTGGACCTTCTGGCCCCTTAAAGTCTGAAAGGACAAATAGAGGAGAGGAATATTTATTACCTTTTAAGCATTTTGAGTAGCTTCCTCATATGATGGAGTTCCTGCAGACATAACTTGCAAGCTACAAAATCAGGAGACTGAGTCATGGGTGGGAAAAAGGGCCAGGAAATTCCCAGATCACCTGTCATGCCACCTGTCACCTGTCATGTCCTCCATGAACAATAGAGTGTGATTTGATTCGAAGATCAAGTGCCAAGTCCCTGCTACTTGTTGACAGTGTGGGTATCTGTCACTTCACAACACCTTCTAAAAGTGTGTTCCCTGAGATCATAGTCGCTAGGCACTGGGGTCAGTGAGTTGGGCAGCTCCACGAGGAATATGAGCAAACCTAATCAACTCCCGCTGAAATTCCCACTTTCACTGAAAGTCCCATATTATTAGCCAGGTCCTTGGTCCACTTGAGCCACCACTCCCCTCCCCACCAGGAACCATGCCAGCCCTCTCTAAGCCTGCTTCTGAGCCTGGCGATAGGGATTACTGAGGTTCCCTCTCTCCGGAGCCTTCCAATGTCTGTGTTTCCTGGGGATGTCACCGACTCTGATGACCTTGGCCACAGATGCCAAGACTAAGGCAGGGGGGAAGAGGCACCCTTAGGTACTGGCTCTGGCAGCAGCTCACCTTTCATTAGATCTTGAATTTTTCTCTTCCTCCAGTGTCCGGTCTTTCTTGAATTCTGAAAGGAAAAAATAAAACAGATGCTGGAAATGATTGTTCACTTCTCTCTGTCTGGAATGGCTACGTATGCTCAGTGTTGGGGAACAACCACATGAGTCTTTGTTTACCAAGCAATTCTAGCTTTATCCCCTTCGAGTCCTTTCCACAGAAGAAACGCGGGAAGCCTTTAGAAGTCACCTCTAGAAATCCTCTAGAAATATACACACATGTATATTCAGGCTTTGGCTCTCTTGCTCTGTCAGGAAAGAACTGCTCAGAGACTCTCCTCAGTGACTTCCATTGGCTGCAAAGGGTCACTCTTGCCAGGGTTGGCACCAGGACCACCATGGTCAGGGGCCTGGCCTCCCACACACTTCCCAACTCTAAGTTCTCTATTCATATTACTGGAAGGGGCTGGAGAGATAGCATGGAGTTAGAGTGCTGGTCTTGCATGCAGAAGGATGGTGGCTTGAATCCCATATGGATGGCTTCCCATATGGTCCCCAGAGTCTGCCAGGAGCAATTTCTGAGCATAGAGGCAGGAGGAACCCCTGACTGCTGCCGGGTGTGACCCAAAAAACCAAATGAAAAATATTACTGGAAACCACTTTTGGGATCATTCCCCGATGATTCTAAGGGCCCTATTTCTATATATTTCCTTAAAATTCTTGAGTTAACCCTCCCCCGGCTTAAACTAGCCTGGCTAGTCCTCAGAATTATAAGGTTCATTTATTCCTGAGAAGAGCAGACCATCATTTTTCCTATTGTAGGATCGTCTTCAGTTGCTGCAGAAAAGCAGACATAATAACAGCAGAGAAGAAAAGATCGTGTTATCTGGGATTCGCTATGGTCTTACCTTTGGGATGTTTCTAGGCCTGTCAGGTGGTAGTCTACATGGCTTCCTCTGCAGGAAGGGCAGGAGAGCAAAGAAACTGACCACTGCCCAAAAGATTGGGAAGAAGTCATTCGTCACCCATGTGGTGAAATTGTAGATATACAATGCATAATAAATGACATTCAGACAAAAGAGCAAATTCTCCATCTGAATGGCACAGTTGCCCAGAGGCAAATGAGCACTGGGCCTCCTGTGGGCACTAAGCCTCAGCCACATCACTATCAGGTCATCTTGTCACAAAGGACACCTGTCAGCAGCAGTGGCTGGAGGAGAGGAAGGGTGTTGCCAGTGCCCCTCCCTCACTCCTCCACCTCCCTGATTTCCCACTGCACTTCTCACTGCCAGAAATCCTCAACTTTGTTTTCTGGGAATTCCACTGGGAACTTTGGAACCTCCAGTATATCCAGTGGGATGCCTACTTGCAGTATACCCACTTCATATGTGTGTTAACTTAGCAAACGTCCCTCCTTCTCTTTTCATTTTTTAATTCATAAGTCTTTCCCCTGAGAATGCCCTCTTTCTCCAACTTTCCCATATCATCCATTTTTCCTTGGACTATCCCATGTAGCTGATGTATGTTCATCATCGCCTTATGTGCATTTTATCACAAAATATGTTTTTAAGTATTTATGTATATTCAGCTCTGCCTTTTTCAACGTTGAAAAATGCTGACTCCACTTCTTTTTTTTTTCGTTTCTTTTTTTTTTGGTTTTGGGCCACACCCAGTGACGCTCAGGGTTTACTCCTGGCTATGTGCTCAGAAGTTGCTCCTGGCTTGGGGGACCATATGGGACACCGGGGGATCGAACCGGGGTCCGTCCAAGGCTATCGCAGGCAAGGCAGGCACCTTACCTTTAGCGCCACTGCCCGGCCCCACTGACTCCACTTCTATGTTAAGGTTTATCATTTTAATGTACACATCTCAATCACGAACAACTTTGACCATATTGTGTTTCAAATTGTGGTGAAGTAAATTAGAAAACAAATCCAAATTCTAAGTATTGGAAATACACTTTTCTGTCGTAAGAGGAGAGCCCTCTTTTAGGAAAAAGGGGTGGAAATTGTTGAGGTTAAATGAAAGGAGCAGGTCCAGTAATAATTGGGACTGGGCAAGTCCTCTGCTCAATAGGGAGACTAGAGGCTGATTTCTGTTTTTGAACTGCGGTATTATAGTTACAGAGGGAGCCCTATCCTCCCAAAGATAGAGAGGACCACGAATTGCTCCAGAGCACCTCTCAATTGCCTCCTACATGAGATTTCACTCCTTCTTCTTATAACTCGGGACTACAGTCCCTTGCCAACTTGAAAAAGTTACAGAAGATAGACCTTCAACCACACTCTCTTATAATGACTCTTAAGGTCCTAAGGTGGTAAAATCTCTAACAGAAATGAAAAAGGAAAGCTGCGAGGAACATAGGACAAGAGAGAAGATTATGGCTTTTCCTAGAACATTTAAGGGTAAAAAAAATTCACACCAAAAATGAGGCATTTCTCTTAGATCCAGAGCAGGAAAGAGCCCCTTACTAACAGCTATTTAAGTTACAGGAACCTCCTGGTCTCCCTGTGGTGCAGAATTCTAAGGACCACTTGCATATTCAGCTGACACAACTTCCAGAACAGAACAGAATGAAAATTATCCTGATGTACCAACAGACAGTGGTGAATGCAGAACAACTGGCAGGTATAAACACTTAATTCGTAGAGTCAGGTAAATTCTCTGCGTCACTTCATACACGTCCCTGTGGCCTTGGAAAATTCTTTGTGTGAGAGAAAAAGATAGATAGATGATTGATATATATATAGAGAGAGATAGCCAGATAGATGATAGATAGGCAGACAATATACAGACCAGTCCAAGGTTGTTGTTTTAATATAGATTTAAAAGGCCTAGAGTTGGTGGGGGATGGTGATGTCTTCTTGGGTTGGACTTGGCTCCTGGAGCCCCCATGGTCTGAGAGGTCTAAAGGTTGTAGGATGAGGGCAGAGAGATTCACAAAGCAGCTAGATAAAGTTCCAGGCGTTAGCCAGCTTTATTTCGCGATCCCAACTTGACATATACATTTCTTCAGATGGCTTCTATGCTAGCTAAGCCTTTTCCTAGCAGCTACTACTCTGGCTTTGACTGCCTCTGTCTCCCTTGCAGCTGCTTCTCCAGGCTTCCTTGATGACTGACTCCCCCACACTCACCCCCAAACTTGAGTTGCCTCTGGGAAGTGCAGGAAAGAAGAGGCCTGATGCTATCAGCCACAGCTGAGCAGGAAATTTCTGGCACCAACAAAATTCCTTGGGGTGTGAAAAGAAGCATGAGGGGAGCCTGTAGTTATTTCCATGATAGTAATGCTTCACGGGTGGAGAAAACCTGTATCTTTTAGGCCAAGGGAATATTCTTTAAAATTTCCCCAATATTTACTCTGCCTATGCAAATACAGAAACAAAAACAAAGAAAAACCTTGCCACACCAGTCCTCCATTTTTTTTCTTTTCCTTCTGTCTGGTGGTTATTGTTTGGGTTGTATTTGTTGCTGTGGTGCTTTTTTGTAGTTGCTGGTTTTGGTCTTTTGTTTGATTTCTGTTTCTTTTTTTGTTTTGTTACGAATTGTTGTTGTTGTAGGTGGTTTTGGTTTTTTTTTTATGTATGTGTGTGTGTGTTTTATGTTTTCCTTCCTTTTTTTTTTTGGTTTTTGGGTCACATCCAGAAGTGCTCAGGTTTCCTCCTGGCTCTATGCTCAGAAATCATTCCTGGCAGCCTCGGGGACCATATGGGATGCCAATTTCCTTCTGCATGCAAGGCAAACACTCTATCTCCATGCTCCTCCCTCCGGCCTCCTGTTTTCCTTCTTTTTTTCTTTTTTCCTTTCTTCTTTGTAAATTTATATTTATAATGTCTAGACGAACTCCTGCAGGATTTGTTATGTTTCGTTTCTTTCTGTTTTGTTTTTGTTTTTTTTTTTCATGTTTGTTCTTTGATTTTAAAACAGAACCACCTAATTTGAATCACCTTGTTCTGTCTCATAAATTGAGGGAAAATAAATGAATGGTACCAGAATCAGTCATATGAAAATCGAGAAGAAATAAAAAATGATCAGACTGAAATGCAAACCAAAGGTCGACACATCAGAATCGCTACTCAGTCTTCAACAAGCTACCCACAGAGGGGGCCAGTCGAACTAGCAGTCCTGGGCAGAGGAGGGGGATGCTGGGACTTGGGTTTGTGGGGGGAATGCCCCTGATTCAATGTCACTATGTACCTTAAATATTACTGTAAAAGACTTGTAATTCTCGTTGGTCACAATAAAACATTTTACATTATAATTATTAAAAAAGAAGAATGTGATCTTCTGAAGAGACCACTTTGAAATCTGCTATGAGCCGACTCCCGAATAGCTCACCATGATCATATAGTGGTTAGTACTCTGCGGTGTGAAATCTGCTATGAGCAACATGATCATTGGCTTTTGGGGGGGGCCACACCCTGCAGTGATTCGGAGTTACTTCTGGCTTTGCATACAGAAATGGCACCTGGCAGCCTCGGGGGACAATATGGGATGCTCAATTAGAATCCGGGTCTGTCCCAGGTTGTCAGCTTTGTTAACTTGAAAGAAAAACAGCCTACTGGAGTGCTATCATCAGGCCACTGATCATTGGCTTTTGCAACGTGTTAATGTTATTAACTTGGATATTCGTGAAGGGCAGAAACAACGAAGATTTGGAATTGAAGCATGGTGGGAGTTAAGAGGATAAACAATGTGGGAGTCAGGGATTCAGAGATGGGTGCTGTCAGCTCAGTGGCCGAAGTGAGTTTCACCAACTTCTTTACAGTTACAACCCAACATATTTGCATATTAAAACCACACCAACCTGTACAGTTCACCCTCACCTTGGCAAGCCAGAACTAACCAAGTCCAATGAGACTCTGGGTGGCACCTTGCCAGGAAGCACCTACCAGGTTCCTCGATCCTGGGACATTTGTGTATGCTCTGACTCCTTTAAACACTTCCTCGCTTGTCTGAAGTCATGTGTGTGGACATAGGCTCTTCTCAGCAGAGCTCACACTAGTACTCATAGTGTGCACTGTGAGTGAACTTCAGTAAGTGTCTCAGGATCATGCTGAGTATGCTGGTCACTCACTGACGCATTTTTACAAGTCCTTGATGGATTGTGTCTGACTCTGTGGGCACTGTCATCGAGGAGTAGCCCAGGAGCCAGGCTCTGGGCCCTCTGGTTTCAGATCCCCCAACCATCATGAGTTATTGCATAAACACACACACCACTCACATACACACACACACACACACACACACACACACACACACACACACCCATCAGCCCGATTTCCCAAGATACTCACACAGAATCTGATGTTGCCCCAAGTCAATCCCAGATAGAAGAGCAAGCAACAGGCCATCAAAGGAACAAGAGCCAATCAACTCAAAGGTTAACTGTGATGCTTTGAAGCCTCTGTAGCCCAATCAAAGGAACCTGAACGCTCAGTAAGGGGTCCTTGCCTAAATAGTGGTGACCCCAGTATGTTGGCAATGAATCCTATGCCTCGTTGTAGTGCTGTTCATCTCCTCACTTCTCCTGTGGGATGGATCTCAATCCAGATCTATCACTCACACTCTGCTAGGCAAGTTAGGACATCCAAAGAAGAGACTGAAGTTGGTGTGTCATCTACAAAGAAGGTGACATGTGCAGGACCAGAGAGATAACATAGATGTAGATCATTTGACTTACATGCAGAAGGATCGTTTTTCAAATCCTAGCATCCCATATGGTCCCCTGAGCCTGCCAGGAGCGATTTCTGAGCGTACAGCCAGGAGTAACCCCTGAGTGCTGCCGTGTGGGACCCAAACACACACACACACACACACACACACACACACGAAAGAAAGAAAGAAGAAAGAAAAGACAAAAGAAAGAAAGTACGAATGAACGAAAGAAAGAAAGAGAAAGAAAAAAGAAAATAACCCCATTCACTTTAGTTTCACAAAAATTCAAATACCTTGGAGTCTACTTGACTAAAACTATAAAACCCTGCTTCAAGAAATAAGAGAGGACACACGGAAATGGAAACACATACCTGCACATGGATCGGCAGGATTAATATAATCAAAATGGCAATACTCCCCAAAGCATTGTACAGATTTAATGTGATCCCTCTAAAGATACCCATGACATACTTCAAAGAAGTGGATCAAAAACTTCTGACATTTATTTAGAACAATAAACATCCACGAATAGCTAAAGCAATCCTTGGAAAAAGGAATATGGGAGGCATTACTTTCCCCAATTTTAAACTGTATTACAAAGCAATAGTTATCAAAACAGTATGTTATTGGAATAAAGAAAAACCTTCAGATCAGTGGAATCGGCTTGAGTACTCAGAGAATATTTCCCAGACATTTTTTGGTAATTTTATATAAAGGGGCAAGAAATCCTAAATGGAGCAAGGAAAGCCTTTTCAACAAGTGGTGTTGGCACATTTGGTTAGCCACTTGCATAAATGCTAACTCAGACCCTCAGCTAATACCATATATGAAGGTAAAATCCAAATGGATTAAAAACCTTGATATTAGACCTGAAACCATAATGGATACAGAAAAACACGTAGGTAATACACTTCATGACATTGAGACTAAAGGCATCTCCAAGGAGGAAATAGCACTCTCCAAACAAGTGGAAGCAGAAATAAACCGATGGGAATATATTAAGCTGAGAAGCTTCTGCACCTCAAAGGAAACAGTGGCTAGGATACAAGACCCACCCATTGAATGGGAGAAATTAATCACCCAGTATCCATCAGTTAAGGGGCTAATATCCAAAATATACAAGGCACTGACAGACCTTTACAAGAAAAAAAATCAAATCCCATCAAAAAATGGGGAGAAGTAATGAACACTTTCTCAAAGAAGAAGTACAAATGGCCAAAAAATACATTGAAAAAATGCTCCACATCACTAATCATCAGGAGAATCAAATCAAAACAGTAATGAAGTACCATCTCACACCACAGAGACTGGCACATATTACAAAGAACAAGAACAATCGGTGCTGGCAGGGATGCGGAGAGAAGGAACTCTCATTCACTGCTGGTGGGAATGCGTCTTGTTCAGCCTTTATGGAAAACAATATGAAGACTGCTTTAAAAACTGGAAATCGAGCTCCCATATGATCCAGCTATACCAGTCCTAAGGTTATAAACTAGGACACAAAAATACGATACAAAAAACCCTTCCTTACACCTATATTCATTGCGGCACTATTTACAATAGCCAGACCCCGGGCCTGGGAGGGTCTTTCTCCCTTCCTGGAGCAGGATTTACAGCCGGCATGGACTGGCCTCTGGCAGACCTCTGTATGTGCCAGAGGCCTCTTGGCCCGGCCTAGGGTAGGGAGGCCCGGACCTGGGTCACCCGTCCCCCCTCTCCCTCTTTCTTCCGGATCCCCAGGTGTTCCTGGGAGGACCTGATGGGGTAACCTGGGTTTTCCCCACTTCCAGGCCAGCTCCGGAGATTGGCTTAGGGGGTGGAGTTTGATCTGGGGGGTGGCAGATAGCTGCTCAGCTATACTCAGGCTGTCACTGGCACTTTCATACCAGTCTACATGTTGCAAACCGCACGGGGCTAGTGCCCCCGCACAAACATATACTCCTCCCAACCATCAGTACCCCAGATTTACCCTTCTTAACTTCAGAAACACACAGTTCTAATCTCAGACCAAAGACATACAGTGGATCTAACAATCCCAGAACTATTTAGAAGGACATAAATTGAACACATATATCTTTTGAATATTTTATGTGTATTTTCTTTAACAGCTATAACTCTCTCTCTCTCTCTCTATTCTTCTACCATGATGTTTCTATCCACTTTTTATCTTGTCTTTCCTTTGTAAGCTGCTCAGTAAGGATTGTTGGTGGAACTGTCCCTCACTTTAATGCCTATGATTGAACTATGTCATGGAAATTGCTGGTCTTGTTCCTATTGCCTCCAGATGCGCCGATAATGCTACATGACATTGATCCTTGTTTGCATAGACATATTAAAATGGGAAAACACTATACATACAGATAAGTTCTTATCTAATAGAGGTAGGAACACACAAATCTCAGTTCAATGTACCTTACACTCTGAACATTGATATAATGATCTGGCACAGGTCTCAGAAGAATGGGCATCCTCCATTCACGCCGGAACCAGGCAAGCTATCTACGAAACATCCAAGGTCTTTTATAGCAACAACTGGAAGCAATCCTCTACCAGGAAAGACACTACCAAGGGTCTGACATCGACCTCCTAAAAAGAGACTTCTGTTTACACTGAGAAGACTTGACAACAACAATGACCTGCTCTACAGGACATGGTTCTCTCTATTGCCCCTTCAGTGTGAGGTGAAACGAGAGGATGCTCTGCACCATCCTGACTGTAATATGGGATATGCAGACTCCAGGATCTTTAATACAGAAGCATGATACCATCAACAGAGTATGTGAGGAATGGAGATGTATTGCCACTACAGACGATGACTTGGATTGGACAAACTAGTTTGCCTGGAGCCCAGAGTCGGTCCTGTGCCAGGAAACTTCAGGGGTAGGGTCTCCTTGTATTTAGGCCATAATTTTTCTTTCCATGTCCCTTATATTTTGGTGGGCCTATGCAAACAAATGCCATAACACCGTTTTTTACTATGTTCCCTTGACTCCAATCCTTAAGAAAAACAACCCACTAAAACTTTTGAGGTTAACTTAAACTTGTGAGCATGTGCATGGAACTAGATAAATGTACTTTGCCCTCAATGTTTTTTTTTTTTGTTTTCTTGTTTTTTTGTTTTTTTTTTTTGTTTTTGTTTTTGGGCCACACCCGGTGGTGCTCAGGGGTTACTCCTGGCTATCTGCTCAGAAATAGCTCCTGACCGGCACGGGGGACCATATGGGACACCGGGATTCGAACCAACCACCTTTGGTCCTGGATCGGCTGCTTGCAAGGCAAACACCGCTGTGCTATCTCTCCAGGCCCTGCCCTCAATGTTTAAGGAGTTACATAAGTCTAATGTCTTTCGATTATATTGTGTGCTGCTAAGAAATAGTATGTACTACAACTGGGGATTTGAGCGACAAAGTAATTGTGTTGTACATGGGTTCAGTTTTGTTATTCTTAATGTTCTTTGACTGAAAGTTCAAGGCTGGGATATCATCGATGGGACTACTAAGAATTCTGTTTATGGGTGATTGTGCTTCCATTGTAACTTTACCCTGTCCTCTTTCTTTGCATCTTTGTTGTCATAATTAAAATAAAAATAAAAATAAACAAAACAAAAAAAATAGCCAGACACTAGAAACAATAAAGATGCCCTTCAATAATAGTTTTCTGCAGATCAGAGGCTGGAGTAATTTACATAGCTATTATCAGGCACCCTTAAACAATAAAGTCCTGACACTTCCTTTTCTTCATATTTTTCTCTCTTCAATATTTAATAGGAGAAATTGGGTGAAATTTTTTTTTTTGTTTTTGGGGCCACACTCGTTTGATGCTCAGGGGTTACTCCGGGCTAAGCACTCAGAAATTGCCCCTGGCTTGGGGGGACCAAATGGGACGGTGGGGGATCGAACCGTGGTCCTTCCTTGGCTAGAGCTTGCAAGGCAGACACCTTACTTCTAGCTCCACCTCGCCGGCTCCTGGGTGAAATTTTTTAAGGAGAAAAAAATTATTTGTTATATTATTTTTAATATCTTTATTTAAACACTTTGATTACAAACATGATTGTAGTTGGGTTTCAGTTATTTAAATAACACCCACCTTCATCAGTGCAACATTTCCATCACCAATGTTCCAAATCTTCCTCATCAACTCCTGCCAGTATTTGAGACTTCCCTTATTCATTCACATGATATTCATATGATAGTTGTCAGTATAGTTATTTCTCTACACTGCACTCATCACTTATTGTGGTGAACTTAATATTTTGAGCTGGACCTTCCAATCATCATCTGTATTGTCTCTTAGAATTATTACAAAAATGTCTTTTATTTTTCTTAAAACCTATAGATGAGTGCTACTATTCTGCTTCTATCTTTCTACCTCTGACTTACTTCACTCAGCATAATAGATTCCATGTACATCCGTGGGTAGGAAAATTTCTGCTTCCAATTCTTTGGAGAGTGCTGTTTCCTCCTTGAAGATGCCTTTATTCTCAATGTCTGATAACCCCAAAACAGCCAACCACCTAGTAAGTCTCTCAGATATGGAGTTTGTAACTCCACCCTGAATTTAGGTGTAGCTACCTGAGACCCACCCATTTCTGGGAGGGGTCTTGCGAACCAGATATTATGTGTGACCTTACCTGCAAGACCCCGCCCATTCCTGGGAGGGGTCTTGGAAAAGGTAGATAAACCTTTGAGCCAGGGGATTAGGGGTCTGCCCTGCTGGACTCTCTGGCTTTTGGGTCTTTGCCCTTTTGACTTTAGGCTGGGTCTTTGGCTTTTTGGTCTTTGACCAACATGGAGGTCAAAGGAAGATGGCTGAAAGGAATTAAGATGCAGGGTAGCTAAGAATGGCTGAATGCTTGAAAGGTTATGAGATAGGCCACACACATGTGGTGAATAGGGCATGAATAAAGTTGATGCTTCCTGATGCCTGCCTGTGAGTGAGTTCAATACCCATCGCTTTCCTGGACCCCAGACCCGCCGGTTCATGGGGGATGAAGCCACGTGGCCGAGGCCTAAGGACAAAGGCCTCCATCCTTCACCATCCATCGCCATCCAGATCCATCTTTATTTATTTAAGACAATATCTGGCGCTTGAACTGTGATTTGAATCCTGGACCCAAGAAAACAGCGAATATGGTGAGATTTCTGCTACTCTGTTTGATTTTGGCTCTTTTCAGATGGAGTCAGCCCAAAGTGTTTGGCCACGTGAAGCCATGTTCAAAGATGGCCGCGACCCCTTCTAGGGGCAAAAATATCAGTAAAACAGGGGAGTTGAAAACTTGTATCACTCCCATCCAAGACTCAGGACTGAAACTTTGTTGCCGAAAATCCTTTTTCCAAAAACCTCGACCTCCTCAGATACTGATGGAGGGCCTTAATTGGAAAAGGTTCAGAAAGAAAAAGCTTCTACAAGCAGACTGATTTTCTGAGAATGACCTTCGGCTTAAATTTGGATTTCGACTTTGGAAATTTCGGACTGAACTTTTAGTTTGAACTAAATATCCACACATGCCCTGCGGGAAAAAAAGCTGCAAACAAGTTGCATTGCAGCAGCAGTGATCAGCCAACAGTACCCGTCCTGCTGCAAAGAAGCGGCGAAAAACTCCTAATCAGCCCAGAAATGGCAACACCTACAGCTCAGCTCGGCTCTGCTATGAAAAAGCGGCAAGCCTGGAATCCACCCTCCAAATCACAAAGGTCAACAGCGCGAGCAAACCGTCTGCAGGGCCTGGAACTATGGAAGTAAACCATGTGGTGAGAACAGCGTGGGACAAATTAATCATCTGAACATTTGGTTTTAGGTGAAGTAATTTCACAATTGGTGTTGGGAATGGGAAAAAATTAGGTAGTAGTGTAAAAAATTAAAAAAGGGAGTAATAACAGTTTAGCCCATTTAAAGATCTGATTTCTAACCACCTGCATCTTTGTCTTGATTGTCATTTTCTTTATAATTTCAATGTATTTTGTTTTCCATAGTTAATATTTTCAATTGCAAAATGTTTTACTGTGTGTATTTTAATGTACTTAGCCTGTTTTTAAAATGTATGTTATGTATTTATGCTATAGTACTTGTGTGTAGGGAAGGTTAATAGGAACAGAAAGTTCCCCCATAAATATAGTTTAAAACATGAAAGTTCCAGAATAGTGCTTGGTAAAAAAGCATTAAGAAAATTTTAAGTTATAGGTGTATAGTATATTTTGCAGAAATGTTATGTTTTTTAAAAGGGCTGGTATGTTAATTTTCACTTTATTACATTGTTGCATGAAAATAGTAACCCACCTTTGGCTAAAGGTGGAGTCAGAATTACAAAAGGGTCTTTATATTTCAGAGAAGGGGGAAATGTAACTCCACCCTGAATTTAGGTGTAGCTACCTGAGATCCACCCATTTCTGGGAGGGGTCTTGGGAACCAGATATATTATGTATATACCTGCAAGACCCACCCATTCCTGGGAGGGGTCTTGGAAAAGATAGATAAGCCTTTGAGCCAGGGGATTAGGGGTCTGCCCTGCTGGACTCTCTGGCTTTTGGGTCTTTGCCCTTTTGACTTTAGGCTGGGTCTTTGGCTTTTTGGTCTTTGACCAACATGGAGGTCAAAGGAAGATGGCTGAAAGGAATTAAGATGCAGGGTAGCTAAGAATGGCTGAATGCTTGAAAGGTTATGAGATAGGCCACACACATGTGGTGAATAGGGCATGAATAGTTGATGCTTCCTGATGCCTGCCTGTGAGTGAGTTCAATACCCGTCGCTTTCCTGGACCCCAGACCCGCCGGTTCATGGGGGATGAAGCCACGTGGCCGGGGCCTAAGGACAAAGGCCTCCATCCTTCACCATCCATCACCATCCAGATCCATCTTTATTTATTTAAGACAACAGAGTTTAGAGAAGAAATATGGAGGATGTTCACAAAACTCAAAAAAAGCATAGATCGAGTTGAACAGAACACTAATAAGAATCAAGAGAGTATGAAGATAGAAATCAGAAAACTCCAAAAGGAAATAACAGGTCAAGTAACAGGTCTGAAAAACTCAATTGATGAATTGAAAGATTCAATGGAATGCCTCTCCAACAGGGTAATAGCAGTTGAGGATAGAATTAGTGAGCTGGAAGATAACACCTTCATACAGCAGAAGAGATTGGAAAAAAGCCTTAAAGCAAATGATCAGACAATGGAAAAATTACTCAAAGAATGATGAAAATAGAAGTCTTTGATAACAACAAAAAGTCTTTGTTTCAACGGAAACAACTTAAAAATCATTGAAGTCCCAGACACCCAGGAAGAAAATCTCCAGGAAGAATCAACTGTCAAGAATATCATCACAGAGACACTATCAGAGCTAAAGAATACATGTGACCAAATCCTGCATACCCGAAGAGTACCAGTTAAAGAAGATCCCAGGAAAGCACCCCAAGACACATCCTACTCACAATGATAAATTTCACAGATAGAGACAGATACGGAAATACAGAACACAGAATACTGACAGAATACAGAATACAGCAAGATCAAAAAAGGGAAATTACATTCAAGGGAGCATCCTTGAGATTTACAGCAGACCTGTCACATGAAACACTCAAGGGCAAAAGGCAGTGGTGGGACATAGTGACAAAACTCAATGAAATAAATGCTTTGCCTAGAACACTGCACTCAGCAAAACTCACTTTTAGGTTTGAAGGAAGTATACATAGCTTTACAGATAAACAACAGCTAAGAAAATTTATAGACTCAAAACCAGCCTTAAAAGAAAATCTGAAAGGTTTAATTTAAGACAAGACCAACAAACACACCAAACTTCTACTCAAAGATAGCACTAAATCCCACAAAAATTATCTCTCAATGTCAATGAACTTAAATGCACCCATTAAGAGACACAGAATGCGAAATGGATCAAAAACTGAATCCAACATTCTGCTGCCTACAAGAAACACACCTAAATGGTCAGAACAAACATAGAATCAAAATCAAAGGCTGGAGGAAAATCATTCAAGCAAACAACACCCTTATAAAAGCTGGAGTGGCCATACTAATATAAGATGACACAAACTTTATACTCAGGAAAATTGTAAGGGACAAAGATGGACACTACGTACTAATCAAGCGATATGTACAGCAGGAACAAATCACCCTCCTAAACATATATGCACCCATGGAGGTAAAGCATTTGCCTTTCATGCAGGAGGTCATTGGTTCAAATCCCGGCATCCCATATGGTCCCCTGTGCCTGCCAGGAGCAATTTCTGAGCCTGGAGCCAGGAATAACCCCTGAGCACTGCCGTGTATGACCCAAAAACCATACACACACACACACAAACCAAACATATATGCACCCAATGAGGGACCAGCAAAGTATTTAATACAATTGTTGACAAATCTGAAAAAGGATATCAATAATAATACAATAATCGTGGGAGACACGGCCCTGTCAACATTTGATAGGTCAACCAGATAGAAACCCAACAAAAATATACTAGACCTAAAAAGAGAAATGGAAGAAAGAAACCTAGCAGATATATATAGGACACTCCATCCTGAGAAATCTGGATACACATTCTTTTCCAAAGTACATGGGTCATTCTCCTGGATAAACCACATGCTGGCATATAAAACATACCTCCATAAAATCAGGAGGATAGAAATTTTGCAGTCTACCTTTGCTGACCACAAGGCTCTGAAGTTAGATGTGAACTACACAGGGTCACAGAAGAAACACTTTAACAACTGGAAATTAAACAGCCTGCTGTTGAACAACCAGTGGGTCTGAGATAAAATTAAAGAGGAAATCAAAACTTTCCTGGAAACAAATGATAATGAAGACACAAACTGCCAGAATCTATGGGACACAGCAAAAGCGGTCCTGAGAGACAATTTTATAGCTTTGCAAGCATACATCAGGAAGGAAGAAGGAGCATGCATGAATAGCTTAATGACACAGCTTATAGAATTAGAAAATGATCAACAAAAGGAATGAAAAATAGCGAGACAGAAGTAAATAACAAAGCTAAGAGCAGAAATCAATGAAGTGGAAATCCAAAGAACAATCCGAAAGATCAACAAAAGCAGAAGTTGGTTCTTTGAAAAATAAACAAGATTGATAGACCATTGGCAAAACTCACAAAGAAAGAGAGGGAGAAAAAACTTGATAACGTGTATTAGAAATGAAAAGGGGGAGATCACTACTGATACTGCAGAGATTCAAAGGATATTCAGAGACTACTTTGAGAAACTCTATGCCACTAAATATGAGAACTTGGAAGAAATGGATAAATTCTTGAACTCATATAACCTTTCACGGTTGAATAAAGAGGATGTGGCATATATAAACGCCCCGATCACTATTGAGGAAATTAAAACAGTAATCAAAAGTTTGCCCAAAAACAAAAGCCCAGGTCCAGATGGATTTATGAATGAATTCTTTCAAACTTTTCAAGAAGAACTACTACCAATCCTGACCGGGCTCTTTCATAAAATTGAAAAAACAGAACACTTCCAAATAGCTTTTATGAAGCCAACATCATCTTGATACCAAAAGCAGACAGAGATGCTGCCAAAAAAAAAAAGTTACAGACCAATACCCCTGATAAATACAGATGCAAAGATCCTCAACAAAATCCTGGCAAACAGGATCCAATGCCTCATCAAGAAGATCATTCACTGTGATCAAGTAGGTTTCATCCCAGAAAAGCAGGATGGTTTAACATCTGTAAATCTATCAACATAATACACAACATCAACAACAAGAAAAATAAAAATCACATGGTCATATCAATAGACGCAGAGAAAGCATTTGATAAGGAAGGTCCAACATCCATTCTTGATCAAAACTCTCAGCAAGATGGGAATGAAAGGAACCTTTCTCAATATAGTTAAGTCCATCAACCACAAGCCAATGGCAAATATTATCCTTAATGGAGAAGAACTAAAAGCCTTTTCTCTAAATTCTGGTTCAAGACAAGGCTGTCTGCTCTCGCCACTTTTCTTCAACATAGTACGGGAAGTAATTGCTATAGCGATTAGGCAAGAGAAAGATATCAAGGGAATCCAGATAGGAAAGGAAGAAGTCAAGCTCTCACTGTTTGCAGATGACATGATAGTCAACTGCATGAAAACCCTAAAGACTACCAAAAACCTCTAGAAACAATAGATTCATATAGCAAAGTGGCAGGCTACAACATTAACACACAAAAATCAATGGCCTTTTTATACACCAATAATGATAGGGAAGAAATGGACATTAAGACAACAACCCCATTCACATTAGTGTTACACAAACTCAAATATCTTGGAGTCAACCTGACTAAAGATGTTAAGAATCTATACAAAGGGGCCGGGCCGTGGCGCTGGAGGTAAGGTGCCTGCCTTGCCTGCGCTAGCCTAGGACGGACCACGGTTTGATCCCCCAGCGTCCCATATGGTCCCCCAAGAAGCCAGGAGCAACTTCTGAGCGCATAGCCAGGAGTAACCCCTGAGCGTCACAGGGTGTGGCCCAAAAACCAAAAAAAAAAAAAAAAAAAAAAAAAAAGGAATCTATACAAAGAAAACTATAAAAACACTGCTCAAAGAAATAAGAGAGGACACGCGGGAATGGAAACACATACCCTGCTCATGGATTGGCAGGATCAACATAATTAAAATGGCAATAATCTATATGGAGCCAGTGGTTGTTCCTATGAAAGTATGCTTCAAGAGGGGAGAAACCCTGAATCTCTTAGGCCAAGGGAATTCCCTTTATTCCCCAATACTTACTGTGCCTATGCAAGAAAAAAAAAGTGGGGTAACACCAGACCCTGCCACTCCAGCACTCCTTTTCCTTGTTTTGTTTTTTCTGTTTTTAATATTATTTTCCTTCTCTTTTTTCTTCCACTTTTTTTTCTTTTTCACTTGTGTGGATATTATTTGGTGATTTTATTTTTGCTGGGTGAATTTTTCTTTTCTTTCTTTTTCTTTTCCCTTTTTATCTTTTTTTTGGTAGTTGCTACCAAATTTTTTTTTCTTCTCTCTTGCTTATCCATTTTATCTCCAACAGAATCACATAACTTGAATCATTCATCCTCATACCAGGACCAGTCATATGAACATGTAGTGAAAATAAAAAATTATCAGACTTGAACACCAAACCCAAATCAATGGAACAGAATAGATACCCAATATACAACAAGCTGTAAAGTGGAGACAAGTTACACTAGTATTCTGGAGGGTAAAGTAGAGAGATATGGGATACATGCTGGGAACAGGGGTTGAGGGAGGACAATACTGGTGGTGGGAATGCCCTTCATTCATTGTCACTATGTACCGTAAATATTCTGTGAAAGACTTGTAATACTCCTCGACCACAATACAAATTTATTTTAAAAAATGGCAATACTCCCAAAAGCATTGTACAGATTTAACGTGATTCCTCTACAGATACCCATGACATTCTTCAAAGAAGTGGATCAAACACTTATAAAGTTCATCTGGAACAATAAACATCCTCAAATAGCTAAAGCACTCCTTGGGAAAAGAAATATGGGAGGCATTACTTTCCTCAATTTTAAACCGTACTACAAAGCAATAGTTATCAAAACAGCATGGTATTAGAATTAAGACAGACACTCAGATCAGTGGAATAGGCTTGAGTACTCAAAGAATGTTCCCCAGACATACAACCACTTTCTTTTTGATAAAGGAGCAAGAAATCTTAAATGGAGCAAGGAAAGCCTCTTCAACAAGTGGTATTGGCACAACTGGTTAGCCACTTGCAAAACACAAACTAAGACCCCCCAGGTAACAGCATGTATGAAGGTAAAATCCAAATGGATTAAAGACCTTGATATCAGATCTGAAACCATAAGGTATATAGAACAACATGTAGGTAAAACACTCCATGACATTGAAACTATGACATCTTTAAGGAGGAAATAGCACTCTCCAAACAAGAGGAAGCAGAGATAAACAGATGGGAATATATTAAGGTGAGAAGCTTCTGCACATCAAAGGAGACAGTGCCCAGAATACAAAAGTCACCCACTGAATGGGAGAAATTATTCACCCAACACCCATCAGATAAAGGACTAATATCCAAAATATACAAGGTACTGACAGAACATTACAAGAAAAAAAATCTAACCCCATCAAAAATGGGGAGAAGAAATGAACAGACACTTTGTAAAAGAAGAAATGCAACTGGCCAGAAGACACATGAAAAAATACTCCACATCAGGAATCATCAGGAAGATGCAAATCAAAACAACCATGAGGTACCATCTCACGCCACTGAGATTGGCACACATCACAAAGAAGGAAAACAAGCAGTGCTGGCAGGGACGTGGAGAGAAAGAAACTCTTATCTATTGCTGATTGGAATGCCTTCTAGTTCAACCTTTATGGAAAGCTATATGGAGATTCCTCCCAAAACTGGAAATTGAGCTCCCATATGACCCAGCTGTACTACTCCTAGGAATATACTCTACAAACACAAAAATACAATACAAAAATCCCTTCCTCACACCTATATTCATTGCAGCACTATTTATCATAGCCAGACTCTGGAAATAACCAAGATGCCCTTCAACAGACGAATGGCTAAAGAAACTGTGGTACATATACACAATGGAATATTATGCAGCCATCAGGAGAGATGAAGACATGACATTTTCCTATACATGGACGTACATGGAATCTATTATGCTGAGTGAAATAAGTCATTGAGAGAGAAAGACGCAGTATCGTCTCACTCATCTATGGGTTTTAAGAAAACTGAAAGAAATTTTTTTTGAAACTCACTTCTGTGTGCTGTGTTCCAATGACACATGTATTGATAAGGAAAAAAAAGGTTAAAAATGTTGCATTATAAGATTCTGAATATATATTCCGTTTTTCTTACCATCCAAATATTTTAAATTTATGTTATATTTTCAAAGTCAAACATTATATGGGAAGATTTCTTTTTTTATTATTATTTATTTTCACTGTCTTTATTTCTTTTTTTTTTTTTTACCAGATTTTATATAAACCATTCTCTATGATGAATCACAGCCAACAGGGGCTTAAGGTAGGAAGAAAAATTTTACATCAATAAAATATTTTTTAAATTAAAGTAAAAATGTTTATGTTTATGTTTTTACAAATATTAATGATTTTATTTTATTTTTTATTTTTATCTTTATTTAAACATCTTGATTACAAATATGATTGTGATTAGGTTTCAGTCATGTAAAGAACACCCCCTTCACCAGTGCAACATTCCCACCACCAATGTCTCAATCCCACCCCACTCCCAACCTGTACTCTAGACAGGCTTTCCAGTTCCCTCATTCATTCACATGATTATGGTAGTTCTCAGTGTAGTTATTTCTATAACTGCACTGACCAGTCATTTTTATCTTTATTTAAACATCTTGATTACAAATATCATTGTGATTAGGTTTCAGTCATGTAAAGAACACCCCCCCCTTCAAAAGTGCAATATTCCCACCACCAATGTCCCAAATCTCCCTCCATCCCACCCCACCCCCACCTGTTTCCCCCCGAATGAAGTAAATTTTAACAGGATTATGCTGTCTAGCTAAAATGTCATTCAAATATGAATGACTGACACAAAACTTTATAGAAAAACATCTGTCAAATATTTAAGGTAATTGATCAAGCATTATATGATTCCCTTCAAAGACAGAGACTCCACTTAGGAGTAGTGAGGAATTAAAACAAAATGGAATAAAGAGGAAAAGGAGTAATACAGGCTAGACAATGCACACGAGGCTTACTTCCTTTGAAGTAAAGGGGAAACATTCTCAGAACTTCAGAGGTAAACTGTTTAGAAATTGTAAGAGAGACAGAGAATACAACTAAGAAGAGGGCATTAGAACTTGGCCACTGCATAAAAGCAGATATCTATACAGGAAATGAAAATGAAAGTAGGCCAAGGAAGCAATGCTAAACTTTCCATAAAAAACGTTGCAATACTATCAAGTCAACATTTTTAAGATCAATGGCGAGATTCACCGAGTGAAACACAGAGTGGATGTATTAAAATACTGAACCTAATCTTCTACAACTTCAAATAGAAAGAAATTGTCATTATTAACGCAGGTTCAACATAAAAGACTGACCAGATAGTTCAATGGTTAAGACATTATTATTATTATTATTAGAATGCATCTCACTTCATCATGACATATGATTCTTTTTGATATGCCTCTGACTATGGTTAGCAAAAGTTTAACCGCAGATATTTACATTAATGTTCTCAGGGAAATAAGTCTGATTTTCTTTTTCCTAAGTATTATCTGTGCAAGGGTCTCAAACTCAATTTACCTGGGGGCCGCGGGAGGCAAAGTCGGGGTGATCCTTGAGTGCAGTCAGTAGTAAGCCTTGAACATTGGAGGGGGGGGGGCTGACCCAAACAAGTCAAACAAAACAAAACAGAAAAAGATTCCTCTAGGGCAGGGCCATAAAATGTTGTACAGAGGGCCGCAAACGGCCTGCGGGCCACGAGTTTGAGACCCCTGGTAGAGTAATGTTGGCATCTCAAAGGCTGTGATGGATTCTATGTTTTCTGATATTTTGGAAAACTTTAAGGAGTTCAGGTAGTTTATTACCTGAATAATTAGTGATTATTAGTCCGTTTTATTACTTTGAATGTTTGAAAGAAACTAGTGGATCCATTTGGACCTGGAATTTTGGTACTGGGAGAATTTTCTTGTTTTTCATAGTTTTTAGCACATCTCTCCTGCCCTCTAGTGGTGCTACGGGCTAATTTCTGGTTCCATGTTAAGGAATCATTCCTGATGACACAAAGGCCAGCTGCCTTCTAGGCTAGCTTCTTCAGCGGGATTGTATCGCATCTGTCTGGTCCTAGCTGAGATATTTTCTTTTTTTCTTTTTTTTTTTTTTTACTTTTTAATTGTTTTTCGGTTTTTGGCTCACAACCGGCAGCGCTCAGGGGTCACTCCTGGCTCTACGCTCAGAAATCACCCCTGGCAGGCATGCCGGACCATCTGGGATGCCGGGATTCGGACCACCGTCCTTCTGCATGTAAGGCAAATGCCTTACCTCCATGCTATCTCTCCGGCCCCTAAGCTGAGATACTTTGAATGACTGTTTCAATTTCTTCGATATGATTATTCTTTTAAGACTTGCTACTTCAACTTGATTCAATTTTGGATGGTTGTATGATTCTAAATAGCCATATATTGAGGCCAAAATAATATTAGGGCACAACAAATAGGACACATTCCTAGCAAGTAACTGACAGGGTTGGATCAACAGTACCACATGATGACACCAAGTGTAGCCCTGGAGGTCGTCAGGCACTGCTGTGGTGGTCTGAGTTAATACCCAGCACCACAGAGCAGGAGCATCACCATATCTTCAGACTCTCTAACTTCAGCCACTGGTCTGGTTGACTAAGTATTTTTGGGAGGGCCTGGGGACTCCCTGAGCGTTTTTGGGAGACTGCAATAGTGATAGATTTTTCTTTTTGTTTTTGAGCCAGACTCGAAGGTGTTCCTCAAACAGAACCCCAGAGCATCGAGCAGGGCCCACATCTTTGCTTAATGTTCTTAGAGCAGAAATACAGCTCTACCATGTAAGAACTGCTAACATCCCATGTATGATGTGTGCAGGGCACAAACAAGGTTTACTTCAGGCAGTTTTAAAAAAGTTGTCAGTAGTCTTACAATCCTTACCGGGTAAAGGATATCACCTGCCAAAGCTGTAAACAAATGAGACGTTTCTGCCCCCATAGCCTTTATTCTTAAAAAATCCCACAGCCAAGATCTGTGTGGCAGATGTAAAGGCAACTGCCGGTCTGTGACAGCACGTTCAGCTTCGATTCAAATACATCATTTAAGGGAACGGGTAAATTGGGGGCATGGGACCTGTGCCTAGGAGCTGACCAATGCTCTCTGTGCCCCTCTCCTACCTGTGGCCCAGTTCGCAAGAGAGGTTGGAGTTTTGACAGCCTTTGAATAAATATATTGCAAAAACACAGAAACAGGGGCCGGAGAGATAGCATAGCAGTTGGGCTTTTGCCTTGCACACAGCTGACCCAGAATGGATGATGGTTCAAATCCAGGCTTCTCATATGGTCCCCCAAGCCTGCCAGGAGCAATTTCTGAGCACAGAGTCAGGAGTAATTCCTGAGCACCACCGGGTGTAACCCCAAACACATACAAACACACAATAAAACCACAACACAGAAACAAAAAATTTCTGAGCTCTGTGCTCAGAAATTACTCCTGGTAATCTTGGGGACCATATGGGATGCTGATTGAACCCCGGATGGCTACATGGCTACATGCAAGCAAACACCCTACCCACTGTGCTACCACTCCATACTGCTATATATTAAAAATAAAGTATAAAAAACATCCATTTCCATATAAGAGGAGTGCCCCTTCCTTCCCCACCAGAAGTGCAGCCAATGGGATCTGAATGCCATCTGCCCTGCCTTACCCCTACGATTCCTGCCCTCATCTGCCAATATCAGTACCTGCAAATCACCTTGTAGGGCTATGGCCCATTCCTCTCTCATCTGTACCCTCTCCTTCCACCACTGATATGTAGCTAGTGGGGACAATGTTCGGGTTTACCTGCTGTGCCCCTAGGACTCCTGTGACTACATCAAATTAAATAACATTTAGAAATGTGATCACATAAAATATAAAGGTTTTGCGTGACAAAAGAAACATGGACTAAAATGAAAAAAATTATTAATTGGAGAAAAAAGCACAAAATTGACATATAAAGGGTTAATGTCCAATATTTATAAAACACAATGATCAACATCAATAAATTCAATAACCATATAAAAATGCAGACAGACACTTCTATGAAGATGACAAATGGAGGGCCTTTAGCATATGAAAAAATTTAATAATATTAGAGAAATCCAAATTAAGATGACAATGAGTTCCATCTTAATTTGATGTAGTCCATTTGTTAATCTTTGCTTTCACTTGCTTGGTCAATAGTGCTTCAACTTTGAAGATACCTTTAGCTTAAGTACCAGGGACAATTTTGTCAACATTTTCATCTATTTACCTTATGGATTCATGCCTGATACTAATGCCTTTAATTTTGATTTACTTTTATTCATGGGGTTAGAAAAAGGTTTGAGTTTATTTTATTGCGAATTGTTAACCAGTTTTCTCAATATCTCTTGTTGAAGAGACTTTTCTTGACACAATTAATATTTTTTGTTTTCTTTGGATCAAAGATTAACTAATCATATACCTGAAGGTCTATCCTAGGACATTCAATTCTATTCCATTGAGCTGAGGTTCTGTCTTTATTCCAGTATCCTATTTTAATTACTAACACTTTATAGTGCAGTTTGAAGTTGGGGAAGGTAATGTCTCCCATATTCTTTTACCCAAGAATTGATTAAGCTATGGCAGTGAGGTTGTGAGGAGTTGTTTATCATTCCACATGAATTTCAGGAATGTTTGATCTATTTTGTTTAAAAAATGTCATATGTATTTGTATAGGGACTATATTGAATATGTACAATACTTTGGGGGAGTACTGCCATTTTGTTTATATTAATCTTCCCAATCTATGAGTAGGAAATGTGTTAAAGGTTTCAACCGTTATTGCAATGATATTGATGCTTTCATTGAAGTCAATTAGCAATTGCTTTATATATTTTGCTGGTTACTCTTTAGGTGCAAAAATTGGGCATGTTTGTGATATTAGTCTTGTCTTAAGATAGCCCCTTTAGTTCTTGGAAACATGGTTCAGAGACTCCTCTGAAGTTTCTGAGTTATTGTTTATCTGTAAATTTCTTATTCTTTCAGATTTGAATGAGTCTAGCCTGGTAAATTAGTCTTGGTGGAACATTCATTTCATTAATCTTTCATTAAGAACTTCTCAACACCTTGTATATTTTTGATATTAGCCCTTTACCTGATGGGTCTTGGGTACATAGTTTCTCCCATTATTGTCTTTGGGGCCATAGTCTCATATAATAAATCTGCTGTAAATCTTACAGATGCTCCTTTGTATGTAATTTCCATCTTTGATCTTGCTGCTTTCAGTATTCTCTCTGTCTATGAATTTTATTATTTTAATAAAATGTATCTTGAAGTTTTTTTTATTAGTGAGCACTGTTAGAAGAGTCTACTTCATGAAGTATCATATACTGGGTATTAAGCATCCAAGTTCCTCTCCTGAAAGCGAACTGGCAACAGACATCATGATATAATAGTAAAATAACTTGAGTTTAAAAAATGTAATTGCTGGGGCCGGGCGGTGGCGCTGGAGGTAAGGTGCCTGCCTTGCCTGCGCTAGCCTTGGATGAACCGCGGTTCGATCCCCCGGCGTCCCATATGGTCCCCCAAGCCAGGAGCAACTTCTGAGCGCATAGCCAGGAGTTACCCCTGAGCATCACCAGGTGTGGCCCAAAAACCAAAAAAAAAAAAAAATGTAATTGCTAAAATAGACTCAATGAACTGGGACTGTTACAAAAGTGTATGGTGTGCCGTTTTTTATTTCAGTGGTCTCTGTGGACATAAATATTAGATCATAGTAGCAGGTGTAATCAAATGGGAAATGGATAAATTAAAGTATTTTGTCAAGACTACCATTTTGAGCACTGTATTTGGAGTCTAATATGATACAGCTAATCTGGAGTCTAATATGATAGAGGCGAAGCTAAGGTGATCAACCTATATCTCCCAAATCCAGTACGGACAGACATGTTAAAGAGTTATTATAGACGTAGGTCCGAAGTGGTGGTGCAGCAGTAGGGTGTTTGCCTTGCAGGCGGCTGACCTAGGACTGACCATGGTTCGAGCCCCCAGCATCCCATCTGGTGCCCCAAGCAGGAGCAATTTTTGAACACATAGCCAGGAGTAATCCCTGAGCATCACCAGGTGTGGCCCCAAAACAAAAAGCAAACAAACAAAAAGAAGTTATTATAGACATAATAAAAATAAAAACTAAAACATTTTAATAGTGAGCACTATAGTGGGAGTCCATGGCTTCCAATTTCATTCTGCACCTGTGGATAAAAGCATCTGACCATTATTCTAGACCACTTAGTGAGCAGTTGCTTGAACACCTGTTTAGTAAAACAGCTGTACCCATTGCAGCAGGTTTCGTTGAAGTCTAAGAGAGAATAAAGGCTTTTGTGCTTCTCTTCCACTCAATTTGTTTCCTTCTCCTTGTGCCTACAGTGTTCAAGATATCTACCATTTAGAGCAATGTGCTTCTTTGTGCAGTTATTCTAAATACGCATATAAGCGATATGATTTTGTGTTTATCCTGCTTCTGGCTTACTTCATTTAACCTAATATCTTCCGCTTCCATTTATATTGCTGCCAGTTGCATGATTACATCATTTTTTACCACCATGTAGTATCCCATTGTGTATATGTACCACATCTTCATGATCCACTCGTCTGTTGTTGGACATCTGGGTTAATTTCAAGTCTTAGCTATTGTACTGAGTGCTGCAATGAATAGTGGTGTGCATAGGTTCTTGGGGATGAATGTTTTTCTGTCCTGGGGATAGATCCCCAAAAGTGGGATTGCTGTGACATATGGCAGTATTGCTAAAAATGAAAGGTCTGCCTGTTGTCCCACCCACTACCTGGAGGGGCGCTGTTGAGAGCTAGAGAAGAGTGGGCGGAGCTCGGAGCTGGGGGTCGGTTGGGGCAGTTGAAGGGCTGGCTGGAGGGTTGTGGAGCTGGTGGTAGGCGGAGAGGGATGGACACCGAACTGGTGGCCCCTATTTGTTATTATTGCGAGCTACATCTAAGAAACCAGTTGGCTTAAAAGTCTTAAAAGACTTCCCTCAGAAAACAGCAATGACATGATAGAGTGTTTGGGTATTGTTTATAGATTCAAATATGAAATGTTTTTCCATTATTTTTTGTTTGTATTTTGAGCTCCCAGGCAATGCTCATGGGTTGCTCCTGGCTGTACGTTCAGAAATCGATCCTGGCAGACTCTGAAGACCATATGAGATGCTGGGGACTAATCTCGGGTCTATCACAGGATTCTGAAAGCAAGGCAAACACCCCACCACTGTGCATTGCTCTGGGCCCTGTTTTCCACTGGAAGACAATGACTTGCAGTGGTTTTGTAGCATTCTCCCCTTGGGAGTAGATGTGCCCCGGGTCGGCTTCAGGCATGACTGATCCCACAAATTCCTGCTTTTAGTTTGATTATGAGATGACGATGTACCACGAAAAAACCTGAAGGAACCCGAAAGAATGAATTCTCAAGTCTGCAGAAACAGACAAGATTATACACATTATACACATTGGGGCTGGAGAGATAGCATGGAGGTAAGGCGTTTGCCTTTCATGCAAGAGGTCATCGGTTCAAATCCCAGCGTCCCATATGGTCCCCCGTGCCTGCCAGGAGCAATTTCTGAGCATGGAGCCAGGAGTAACCCCTGAGCACTGCCGGGTGTGACCCAAAAACCACAAAAAAAAAAAAAAAAAAAAAAGATTATACACATTGAGACCTCTCCTTGGTTCACTGAGAATACCTGCTCTTCTCATTCCTGAAGAAACCCACTGCTAGAGGGCCAGAGAGATAGCATGGAGGTAAGGCGTTTGCCTTTCATGCAGAAGGTCATTGGTTCGAATCCCGGCATCCCATATGATCCCCCGAGCCTGCCAGGAGCGATTTCTGAGCTTGGAGCCAGGAGTAAGCCCTGAGCGCTGCCAGGTGTGACCCAAAAACAACAACAACAACAACAACAAAAAGAAACCCACTGCTCTTCCTATAGACAGTCGTTCTCAAAGCCTCTCCCCTGACTTGGCCAAGTCGCCTTTCCCTTGAACTGCTCAATAGCCATCTCTGAGGCTCAGAGGAGACTAGGGCCCTGCCATGGCACCTTCTACTCTGAATCTAGGGGCAAGAGGGACAGTAAAAGAGGTAAGAGACAATTGAGTCCTCAAGCCCGTCGGGAGGGACCATGAGTGCGAAGTGAGGCGTAATCCCTGAACACCCCTGAATGTGGCCCCAATACTAATAGCAAAAGATACTCTGAGCCTGCTTTAAGTGGACGCCAGATCCTGATGCTTCATATCAGTCACACACTCTCAAGATGAGGAAATAGGCTTGTTTTATTCTTCTGATGTGGCAGGGGTAGTGTTTGGTGGGGTCCTCTTTTAACTTAGGTGAATTGGGGGAAGAGAGAGGAGGGAGTCTTCAGAAGAGAATCTGCTTTTGCCCTATTCACCTCTGCCAATTAGGGATGAGGCTGGAGAGCTCTAGGACAGTGAACCTGCTCTTTTCAGGAAAGCAAAGTTAGTCCTAGACCCTACCCAAGTACTTGTAAACATCCCCTTCCACTCAGAAGAGGAGAGAGACAGAGAGACAGAGAGAGAGGGGGGGAGTGAGGGAGGAGGGTGGGAGGGAGGGAATGTGGGAGGGAAGGAGGGAGGAGGAAAGGGAGAACATAAGGAGGATAATCCAAGTATTCTTGGTCCTGCTCTGAATCTGAAGTCTGCCTCTGCCCTGTGTTTAGAGGGAGAGAGACAGAAACTCACCGGCCAGAGGAGTCCTTATAGATACAGGTTCAAAGGAGAATCAAAAAGGAAGGGGAGATACGGAGCAAGCAGCATCTTGCTGATGCTTTACTCTGGCCTTTGTGGAAAGGCCGGCTGCACTGGTAACTACTGCGGGCCATCCCGCAGCTGTCCAAGTTTCCCTTTTGATGAAAGACGTGTCAGGGGACTTGTTCAAGGAGCAAGTCCAAGGGGCATGTCCAACTCCAACTGCCAGTATGTCCACGGGAACAGCCAGGTTCTCCACCGAGTCAGATGTTCTGGGAAAGACTAGAAGCATCCTGGGCAGTAGGGAATCACAAAGGCTCAGGTCAAGTTGCTAGGTCTCATTTCACACAATGCGCAAGTGTGCGCGCACACACTCACTCACACACACACACACACACACACACACACACACACACAGATATCCAGAACATGCTTTCCCGGTGATATTAAGCACTTCAAGTACTCTGAGAAGAGAATCAGGACCCAAGGAATGATGACTCTCTGATGACTAGTCTGTGTATTTTTGTGTGAATGGGGAGAGGGACATTAGTAAGTCACCAGAGAAAGCAGTCCCATCCCCCAGTACTCTGTGATGTTGGAGAAAAGTAAGGCAGCTGCTAGCAAATGGCTGTAGTGGCAGGGACTAGTCAACTGGGTCCTTCAGGTCCCTCATGATCAATGTATTCATAGTTAAGATGCTTCTGCTTCTGAACTCTGGTTCCTGAACCTGGAATTTAGGGAACGTGGAATCCCTGATTGCAGATTACTCCCCCATTTCTCTTCTGGGAGCCATACCTGGGGACACCAATAGCGTGTGGACTTGGTGAAGGTATCCATGAAAGGCATCTACCTTGGCCACACCAGCCTCTTTCTTATCCTGAGTAGTTGTCAGTGACTTTTCTGGATTTAACGTATGGGGCTGGGCAGCAGATTCTGGGGTGTGCACTAGACATGGGAATACTAAGAATTCCCTGCCTGTCCAATCTGTAGGAGAGTGAGGAAGATTTTGGTTTAGTTTCTGCACCTCCAATCCAATTTGCTATCTCTTCTACCCTCCCATCTAGTAACATGTGTCTCCTGAGAGACACAGTGGGTACACTTCTGCTCCACTCCTCAGAGAGCCATGCTTTCTTCTGGGGAGTCATGATTCTTAGCCTCTTGCCTCTCCCTCCAGTAGAACCTCCTTCCCACTGTGAGGAGGATCTTCCAGCCTATGGGGCATGCATTGCTCTGAGGTCTGGTTACAGTTGACAGGAGCTACTGCCTCGCTTTCTGAAGGGGCACTGTTAAGTAAGGGGCAAGGAGCCAGTGAGAGGTTTTGACCAGGGAAGGGCTAAAACCTCTCTCCTTGACTCAAGACTTTTGAGTCAATGCAGGCAGGCACTAGGCATGAGTGAATGCTCACCCTTCCCATCCCCAGAAAGGCACAGACAGAGGCCAGTGTGTCTCAGGACATGAGATTTATTGGGTCAGAAGCCCCAAGGTAAAGATCAGGAGCCCTTGTGACAGGTAGACCTTTTCCTTTGAGGCATTGTGGGAGGCTGTGGTTTTGAAGTTGATTCTCTCCTCCCCAACCTCTGCAGTGGCACCTCAGTCCATGTTTTGGAAGATGGGGTTCAGGGGCTCTCGGTGCCACTTGAAGTCTGGTGCCAGGCGGGAACTCCACTTTGTCCTCGACAGGGAAGCTGATGGAACCTGGAGGATCATGGTCTTGGTAGTCATCTGATACCAGCAAGTAGTTGTCCCACGACTGCTGGCTTTCCCCATGCCTGAGAGCACTCTAATGGGAGCTGGCACAGATACACATGATCCTGAAGAGGAGCCATGGCTGATGGTGGGTGTTGGCAGAGGTGGTGGTGATGGTGGTGGGAAGCAGTGCTGGGAAAATGAAGATCCGGAAGTGCTCGGAGGCGAAGTGCGTGAGGAACGTGAGCAGAATGTGGAGCTGGAGGAGATTCTGTGGGAAATTAGAGGCAATAGTGTCGCTAGCAGCCATCTGGGTGCCATAGTTTGCGTGGGAGAAACAAATCCCTGCTCCTATGGACCCTTGTTTGGCCCGCCATAACTTGATCACACTTCACACTTCACTTCATTCAAGGCTGGGCCACACTCTCCCCAAACCCTCTCTCCAGGGCAGTCCTAGGCTGCCCAGGGCCCTTGGACCTTCTGGCCCCTTAAAGTCTGAAAGGACACATAGAGGAGAGAAATATTTATTACCTTTTAAGCATTTTGAGTAGCTTCCTCATGTGATGGAGTTCCTGCAGACATAACTTGCAAGCTACAAAATCAGGAGACTGAGTCATGGGTGGGAAAAAGGGCCAGGAAATTCCCAGATCACCTGTCCTGTCACCTGTCACCTGTCATGTCCTCCATGAACAATAGAGTGCGATTTGATTCGAAGATCACGTGCCAAGTCCCTGCTACTTGTTGACAGTGTGGGTATCTGTGACTTCACAACACCTTCTAAAAGTGTGTTCCCTGAGATCATAGTCGCTAGGAACTGGGGTCAGTGAGTTGGGCAGCTCCACGAGGAATATGAGCAAACCTAATCAACTCCCGCTGAAATTCCCACTTTCACTGAAAGTCCCATATTATTAGCCAGGTCCTTGGTCCACTTGAGCCACCACTCCCCTCCCCACCAGGAACCATGCCAGCCCTCTCTAAGCCTGCTTCTGAGCCTGGCGATAGGGATTACTGAGGTTCCCTCTCTCCGGAGCCTTCCAATGTCTGTGTTTCCTGGGGATGTCACCGACTCTGATGACCTTGGCCACAGATGCCAAGACTAAGGCAGGGGGGAAGAGGCACCCTTAGGTACTGGCTCTGGCAGCAGCTCACCTTTCATTAGATCTTGAATTTTTCTCTTCCTCCAGTGTCCGGTCTTTCTTGAATTCTGAAAGGAAAAAATAAAACAGATGCTGGAAATGATTGTTCACTTCTCTCTGTCTGGAATGGCTACGTATGCTCAATGTTGGGGAACAACCACATGAGTCTTTGTTTACCAAGCAATTCTAGCTTTATCCCCTTCGAGTCCTTTCCACAGAAGAAACGCGGGAAGCCTTTAGAAGTCACCTCTAGAAATCCTCTAGAAATATACACACATGTATATTCAGGCTTTGGCTCTCTAGCTCTGTCAGGAAAAAACTGCTCAGAGACCCTCCTCAGTGACTTCCATTGGCTGCAAAGGGTCACTCTTTCCAGGGGATAGCACCAGAACGACCATGGTCAGGAGCCTGGCCTCCCACACACTTCCCAACTCTAAGTTCTCTATTCATTATTACTGGAAGGGGCTGGAGAGATAGCATGGAGTTAGAGTGCTGGTCTTGCATGCAGGAGGATGGTGGTTTGAATCCCATATGGATGGCTTCCCAGATGGTCCCCAGAGTCTGCCAGGAGCAATTTCTGAGCATAGAGGCAGGAGGAACCCCTGACTGCTGCCGGGTGTGACCCAAAAAACCAAATGAAAAATATTACTGGAAACCACTTTTGGGATCATTCCCCGATGATTCTAAGGGCCCTATTTCTATATATTTCCTTAAAATTCTTGAGTTAACCCTCCCCCGGCTTAAACTAGCCTGGCTAGTCCTCAGAATTATAAGGTTCATTTATTCCTGAGAAGAGCAGACCATCATTTTTCCTATTGTAGGATCGTCTTCAGTTGCTGCAGAAAAGCAGACATAATAACAGCAGAGAAGAAAAGATTGTGTTATCTGGGATTCGCTATGGTCTTACCTTTGGGATGTTTCTAGGCCTGTCAGGTGGTAGTCTACATGGCTTCCTCTGCAGGAAGGGCAGGAGAGCAAAGAAACTGACCACTGCCCAAAAGATTGGGAAGAAGTCATTCGTCACCCATGTGGTGAAATTGTAGATATACAATGCATAATAAATGACATTCAGACAAAAGAGCAAATTCTCCATCTGAATGGCACAGTTGCCCAGAGGCAAATGAGCACTGGGCCTCCTGTGGGCACTAAGCCTCAGAGCCACATCACTATCAGGTCATCTTGTCACAAAGGACACCTGTCAGCAGCAGTGGCTGGAGGAGAGGAAGGGTGTTGCCAGTGCCCCTCCCTCACTCCTCCACCTCCCTGATTTCCCACTGCACTTCTCACTGCCAGAAATCCTCAACTTTGTTTTCTGGGAATTCCACTGGGAACTTTGGAACCTCCAGTATATCCAGTGGGATGCCTACTTGCAGTATACCCACTTGAAATGTGTGTTAACTTAGCAAATGTCCCTCCTTCTCTTTTCATTTTTTAATTCATAAGTCTTTCCCCTGAGAATGCCCTATTTCTCAAACTTTCCCATATCATCCATTTTTCCTTGGACTAGCCCATGTAGCTGATGTATGTTCATCATTGGCTTATGTGCATTGGTATCGCAAAATATGTTTTTAAATATTTAGGGGCCGGAGAGATAGCATGGAGGTAAGGCGTTTGCCTTTCATGCAGAAGGTCATCGGTTCGAATCCCGGCGTCCCATATATTCCCCAGTGCCTGCCAGGAGCAATTTCTGAGCATGGAGCCAGGAAAAACCCCTGAGCACTGCCGGGTGTGACCCAAAAACCACAAAAAAAAAATATTTATGTATATTCAGCTCTGTCTTTTTCAACGTTGAAAAATGCTGGCTCCACTTCTATGTTAAGGTTTATCATTCTAATGTACACATCTCAATCACAAACAACTTTGACACTATAGTGTTTCAAATTGTGGTGAAGTAAATTAGAAAACATATCCAAATTCTAAGTATTGGAAATACACTTTTCTGTCGTAAGAGGAGAGCCCTCTTTTAGGAAAAAGGGGTGGAAAGTGTTGAGGTTAAATGAAAGGAGCAGGTCCAGTAATAATTGGTACTGGGCAAGTCCTCTGCTCACTAGGGAGACTAGAGGCTGATTTCTGTTTTTGAACTGCGGTATTATAGTTACAGAGGGAGCTCTGTACTCCCAAAGATAGAGAGGACCACGTATTGCTCCAGAGCACCTGTCAATTGCCTCCTACATGAGATTTCACTCCTTCTTCTTATAACTTGGGACTACAGTCCCTTGCCAACTTGAAAAAGTTACAGAAGATAGACCTTCAAGCACACTCTCTTATAATGACTCTTAAGGTGCTAAGGTGGTAAAATCTCTAACAAAAATGAAAAAGGAAGGCTGCGAGGTACATAGGACAAGGGAGAAGATTATGGCTTTTCCTAGAACATTTAAGGGTAAAAAAAATTCACACCAAAAATGAGGCATTTCTCTAAGATCCAGAGCAGGAAAGAGCCCCTTACTAACAGCTATTTAAGTTACAGGAACCTCCTGGTCTCCCTGTGGTGCAGAATTCTAAGGACCCCTTGCATATTCAGCTGACACAACTTCCAGAACCAGAACAGAATGAAAATTATCCTGATGTACCAACAGACAGTGGTGAATGCAGAACAACGGGCAGGTATGAGCACTTACTTCGTAGAGTCAGGTAAATTCTCTGCCTCACTTCATACAAGTCCCTGTGGCTTTGGAAAATTCTTTGTGTGAGAGAAAAAGATAGATAGATGATTGATAGATATATAGAGAGATAGCCAGATAGAGGATAGATAGGCAGACAATATACAGACCAGTCCAAGGTCGTTGTTTTAATATAGATTTAAATGGCCTAGAGTTGGTGGGGGATGGTGATGCCTTCTTGGGTTGGACTTGGCTCCTGGAGCCCCCATTGTCTGAGAGGTCTGAAGGTTGTAGGATGAGGGCAGAGAGATTCACAAAGCAGTTAGATGAAGTTCCAGGCGTTAGCCAGCTTTATTTCGCGATCCCAACTTGACATATACATTTCTTCAGATGGCTTCTATGCTAGCTAAGCCTTTTCCTAGCAGCTACTACTCTGGCTTTGACTGCCTCTGTCTCCCTTGCAGCTGCTTCTCCAGGCTTCCTTGATGACTGACTCCCCCACACTCACCCCCAAACTTGAGTTGCCTCTGGGAAGTGCAGGAAAGAAGAGGCCTGATGCTATCAGCCACAGCTGAGCAGGAAATTTCTGGCACCAACAAAATTCCTTGGGGTGTGAAAAGAAGCATGAGGGGAGCCTGTAGTTATTTCCATGATAGTAATGCTTCACGGGTGGAGAAAACCTGTATCTTTTAGGCCAAGGGAATATTCTTTAAAATTTCCCCAATATCTACTCTGCCTATGCAAAAACAGAAACAGAAACAAAGAAAAACCTTGCCACACCAGTCCTCCTTTTTTTCTACTTTTCCTTTCTGTCTGGTGGTTATTGTTTGGTTGTATTTGTTGCTGTGGTGCTTTTTTGTAGTTGCTGGTTTTGGTCTTTTGTTTGATTTCTGTTTCTTTTTTTGTTTTGTTACTTATTGTTGGTGGTGGTGGTAATTTTGTTTTTTTTTTTTTTTATGTGTGTGTTTTATGTTTTCCTTCTTTTTTTTTTTTTTTCCGGTTTTTCGGTCACATCCAGAAGCGCTCAGGGTTCCTCCTGGCTCTATGCTCAGAAATCATTCCTGGCAGCCTCGGGGACTATATGGGTTGCCACTTTCCTTCTGCGTGCAAGGCAAACACTCTATCTCCATGCTCTCTCTCTGGTCTCCTGTTTTCCTTCTTTTTTTTTCTTTTTTCCTTTCTTCTTTGTAAATTGATATTTATAATGTCTAGACGAACTCCTGCCGGATTTGTTATGTTTGGTTTCTTTCTGTTTTGTTTTTGTTTTTTTCTTTTTTCATGTTTGTTCTTTGATTTTAAAACAGAACCACCTAATTTGAATCACCTTGTTCTGTCTCATAAATTGAGGGAAAATAAATAAATGGTACCAGAATCAGTCATATGAAAATTGAGTAGAAATAAAAAATGATCAGACTGAAACGTAAACCAAAAGTCAACACATCAGAATCGCTACTCAGTCTTCAACAAGCTATGCACAGAGGGGGCCAGTCATACTAGCAGTCCTGGGCAGAGGAGGGGGGTGCTGGGACCGGGGTTGGTGGGGGGAATGCCCCTCATTCATTGTCACTATGTACCTTAAATATTACTGTAAAAGACTTGTAATTCTCGTTGGTCACAATAAAACATTTTACATTATAATTATTAAAAAAGAAGAATGTGATCTTCTGAAGAGACCACTTTGAAATCTGCTATGAGCTGACTCCCCAATAGCTAGCCGTGATCGTATAGTGGTTAGTACTCTGCGGTGTGAAATCTGCTATGAGCAACATGATCATTGGCTTTTTTGGGGGGCCACACCCTGCAGTGATTCGGAGTTACTTCTGCCTTTGCATACAGAAATGGCACCTGGCAGCCTCGGGGGACAATATGGGAAGCTCAATTAGAATCTGGGTCTGTCCCAGTTGTCAGCTTTGTCAACTTGAAAGAAAAACAGCCTCCTGGAGTGCTATCATCAGGCCACTGATCATTCGCTTTTGCAACGTGTTAATGTTATTAACTTGGATATTCGTGAAGGGCAGAAACAACGAAGATTTGGAATTGAAGCATGGTAGGAGTTAAGAGGATAAACAATGTGGGAGTCAGGGATTCAGAGATGGGTGCTGTCAGCTCAGTGGCCCAAGTGGGTGCCACCAAATTCTTTACTGTTACAACCCAATATATTTGCATAATAAAACCACACCAACCTGTACAGTTCACCCTCACCTTGGCAAGCGAGAACTAACCAAGTCCAATGAGACTCTGGGTGGCACCTTGCCAGGAAGCACCTACCAGGTTCCTCGATCCTGGGAAATTTGTGTATGCTCTGACTCCTTTAAACACTTCCTCGCTTGTCTGAAGTCATGTGTGTGGACATAGGCTCTTCTCAGCAGAGCTCACACTAGTACTCATAGTGTGCACTGTGAGTGAACTTCAGTAAGTGTCTCAGGATCATGCTGAGTATGCTGGTCACTCACTGACGCATGTCTACAAGTCCTTGATGGATTGTGTCTGACTCTATGGGCACTGTTTTCGGGGAGTAGCCCAGGAGCCAGGCTCTGGTGTTCTGGTTTCAGATCCCCCAACTATCATGAGTTATTGCATAAACACACACACACACACACACACACACACACACACCCATCAGCCCTATCTCCCAAGATACTCACACACAGTCTGATGTTGCCCCAATTCCAATCCTAGATAGAGAGAAGAGCAAGCACTAGGCCAGCAAAGGAACAAGAGCCAATCAACTCAAAGGTTAACTGTGATGCTTTGAAGCCTCTGGAACCCAATCAAAGGAACCTGAACGCTCAGTAAGGGGTCCTTGCCTAAGTAGTGGTGACCCCAGTATGTTGGCAATAAATCCTATGCCTCGTTGTAGTGCTGCTCATCTCCTAACTTCTCCTGCGGGATGGATCTCAATCCAGATCTATCACTCACACTCTGCTAGGCAAGTTAGGACATCCAAAGAAGAAACTGAAGTTGGTGTGTCATCTACAAAGAAGGTGACATGTGCATGACCAGAGAGATAACATGGATGTATAGCATTTGACTTACACGCAGAAGGATGGTTTTTCAAATCTTGGCATCCCATATGGTACCCTGAGCCTGCCAGGAGCGATTTCTGAGCGTACAGCCAGGAGAAACCCCTGAGTGCTGCCGGGTGGGACCCAAACACACACACACACACACACACACACACACACACACACACACAGAAAAGAAAGGAGAAAGAAAAGACAAAAGAACGAAAGAAAGAAAGAGAAAGAAAAAAAGAAAATAACCCCATTCACTTTAGTTTCACAAAAATTCAAATAACTTGGAGTCTACTTGACTAAAACGTGAAGGGCCTATACAAAGAAAACTATAAAATCCTGCTTCAAGAAATAAGAGAGGACACACATACCTGCACATGGATCGGCAGGATTAATATAATCAAAATGGCAATACTCCCCAAAGCATTGTACAGATTTAATGTGATCCCTCTAAAGATACCCATGACATACTTCAAAGAAGTGGATCAAAAACTTCTGACATTCATTTAGAACAATAAACATCCACGAACAGCTAAAGTAATCCTTGGAAAAAGGAACATGGGAGGCATTACTTTCCCCAATTTTTAACTGTATTACAAAGCAATAGTTATCAAAACAGTATGTTATTGGAATAAAGACAAACCTTCAGATCAGTGGAATAGACTTGAGTACTCAGAGAATATTTCCCAGACATTTTTTGGTAATTTTTATAAAGGGACAAGAAATCCTAAATGGAGCAAGGAAAGCCTTTTCAACAAGTGGTGTTGGCACAATTGGTTAGCCACTTGCATAAATGCTAACTCAGACCCCCAGCTAATACCATATATGAAGGTAAAATCCAAATGGATTAAAAACCTTGATATTAGACCTGAAACCATAATGGATATAGAAAAACACGTAGGTAATACACTTTATGACATTGAGACTAAAGGCATCTTCAAGGAGTAAATAGCACTCTCCAAACAAGTTGAAGCAGAAATGAACATTTGGGAATATATTAAGCTGAGAAGCTTCTGCACCTCAAAGGAAACAGTGGCTAGGATACAAGACCCACCCATTGAATGGGAGAAATTAATCACCCAGTATCCATCAGTTAAGGGGCTAATATCTAAAATATACAAGGCACTGACAGAACTTTACAAGAAAAAACATCAAATCCCATCAGAAAATGGGGAGAAGTAATGAGCAGACACTTTCTCATAGAAGAAGTACAAATGGCCAAAAAATACATTGAAAAAATGCTCCACATCACTAATCATCAGGGAGATGCAAATCAAAACAATAATGAAGTACCATCTCACACCACAGAGACTGGCACATATTACAAAGAACAAGAACAATCGGTGCTGGCAGGGATGTAGAGAGAAAGGAACTCTCATTCACTGCTGATGGGAACGCGTCTTGTTCAGCCTTTATGGAAAACAATATGAAGACTGCTCCAAAAACTGGAAATCGAGCTTCCATATGATCCAGCTATACCAGTCCTAAGGTTATAAACTAGGACACAAAAATACGATATAAAAAACCCTTCCTTACACCTATATTCATTGCGGCACTATTTACAATAGCCAGACACTAGAAACAATAAAGATGCCCTTCAATAATAGTTTTCTGCAGATCAGAGGCTGGAGTAATTTACATAGCTATTAGAAGGCACCCTTAAACAATAAAGTCCTGACACTTCCTTTTCTTCATAGTTTTCTCTCTCCAATATTTAATAGAAGAAATTGGGCAAAAAAATTTTTTTTTGGTTTTTGGGGCCACACCCGTTTGATGCTCAGGGGTTACTCCTGGCTCAGCGCTCAGAAATTGCCCCTGGCTTGGGGGGACCAAATGGGATGGCGGGGGACCAAACCATGGTCCTTCCTTGGCTAGAGCTTGCAAGGCAGACACCTTACCTCTAGCTCCACCTCACCGGCTCCTAGGTGAATTTTTTTAAGGAGAAAAAATTATTTGTTATATTATTTTTAATATCTTTATTTAAATACTTTGATTACAAACATGATTGTAGTTGGGTTTCAGTTATTTAAATAACACCCACCTTCACCAGTGCAACATTTTCATCACCAATGTTCCAAATCTTCCTCATTAACTCCTGCCAGTATTTGAGACTTCCCTTATTCATTCATGTGATATTCATATTATATTCATATGATATTTGTCAGTATAGTTATTTCTCTACCCTGCACTCATCACTTATTGTGGTGAGCTTCATATTGTGAGCTGGACCTTCCAATCATCATCTGTATTGTCTCTGAGAATTATTACAAAAATGTCTTTTATTTTTCTTAAAACCCATAGATGAGTGCTACTATTCTGCTTCTATCTCTCTACCTCTGACTTACTTCACTCAGCATAATAGATTCCATGTACATCCATGGGTAGGAAAATTTCTGCTTCCACTTCTTTGGAGAGTGCTGTTTCCTCCTTGAAGATGCCTTTAGTCTCAATGTCTGATAACCCCAAAACAGCCAACCACCTAATAAATCTCTCAGATATGGAGTTAAGAGAAGAAATATGGAGGATGTTCACAAAACTCAAAAAAAGCATAGATCGAGTTGAACAGAACACTAATAAGAATCAAGAGAGTATGAAGATAGAAATCAGAAAACTCCAAAAGGAAATAACAGGTCTGAAAAACTCAATTGCTGAATTGAAAGACTCAATGGAATGTCTCTCCAACAGGGTAATAGCAGTTGAGAATAGAATTAGTGAGCTGGAAGATAACACCTTCATACAGCAGAAGAGATTGGAAAAAAGCCTTAAAGCAAATGATCAGACAATGGAAAAATTACTCAAAGAATGATGAAAATAGAAGTCTTTGATAACAACAAAAAGTCTTTGTTTCAACGGAAACAACTTAAAAATCATTGAAGTCCCAGAGACCCAGGAAGAAAATCTCCAGGAAGAATCAACTGTCAAGAATATCATCACAGAGACACTATCAGAGCTAAAGAATACATGTGACCAAATCCTGCATACCCTAAAAGTACCAGTTAAAGGAGATCCCAGGAAAACACCCCAAGACACATCCTACTCACAATGATGAATTTCACAGATAGAGACAGATACGGAAATACAGAACACAGAATACTGACAGAATACAGCAAGATCAAATAGGGAAATTACATTCAAGGGAGCACCCTTGAGATTTACAGCAGACCTGTCACAAGAAACACTCAAGGCCAAAAGGCAGTGGTGGGACATAGTGACAAAACTCAATGAAATAAATGCTTCGCCTAGAACACTGCACTCAGCAAAACTCACTTTTAGGTTGAAGGAAGTATACATAGCTTTACAGATAAACAACAGCTAAGAAAATTTATAGACTGAAAACCAGCCTTAAAAGAAAAACGGAAAGGTCTAATTTAAGACAAGACAGACCAACAAACACACCAAACTTCTACTCAAAGATGGCACTAAATCCCACGAAAATTATCTCTCAATGTCAATGGACTAAATGCACCCATTAAGAGACACAGAATGTGAAATGGATCAAAAACTGAATCCAACATTCTGCTGCCTACAAGAAACACACCTAAATGGTCAGAACAAACACAGAATCAAAATCAAAGGCTGGAGGAAAATCATTCAAGCAAACAACACCCTTATAAAAGCTGGAGTGGCCATACTAATACACGATGACACAAACTTTATACTCAGAAAAATTGTAAGGGACAAAGATGGACACTACGTACTAATCAAGCGATATGTACAGCAGGAACAAATCACCCTCCTAAACATATATGCACCCATGGAGGTAAGGCATTTGCCTTTCATGCAGAAGGTCATTGGTTCAAATCCTGGCATCCCATATGGTCCCCCGTGCCTGCCAGGAGCAATTTCTGAGCCTGGAGCCAGGAATAACCCCTGAGCACTGCCGGTTGTGACCCAAAACTCACACACACACACACACACACACACACACACACAAAACCAAACATATATGCACCCAATGAGGGACCAGCAAAGTATTTAATACAATTGTTGACAAATCTGAAAAAGGATATCAATAATAATACAATAATCGTGGGAGACATGGCCCTGTCAACATTTGATAGGTCAACCAGATTGAAACCCAACAAAAATATACTAGACCTAAAAAGAGAAATGGAAGAAAGAAACCTAGCAGATATATATAG
This sequence comes from Suncus etruscus, assembly GCF_024139225.1. Taxonomy (NCBI): domain Eukaryota; kingdom Metazoa; phylum Chordata; class Mammalia; order Eulipotyphla; family Soricidae; genus Suncus; species Suncus etruscus. The sequence goes on along the minus strand of NC_064853.1, from coordinate 135,041,152 downwards.
GACACTCCATCCTGAGAAACCTGTGTACACATTCTTTTCCAAAGTCATTCTCCAGGATAGACCACATGCTGGCATATAAAACATACCTCCATAAAATCAGGAGAATAGAAATTTTGCAGTCTACCTTTGCTGACCACAAGGCTCTGAAGTTAGATGTGAACTACACAGGGACACAGAAGAAACACTTTAACAACTGGAAATTAAACAGCCTGCTACTTAACAACCAGTTGGTCCGAGATGAAATCAAAGAGGAAATCAAAACTTTCCTGGAAACAAATGATAATGAAGACTCAAACTGCCAGAATCTATGGGACACATCGAAAGAGGTCCCGAGAGAAAATTTTATAGCTTTGCAAGCACACATCAGGAAGGAAGAAGGAGCATACATGAATAGCTTAATGACGCAGCTTATATAATTAGAAAATGATCAACAAAAGGAATGAAAAATAGGGAGACAGAAGTAAATAATAAAGCTAAGAGCAGAAATCAATGAAGTGGAAACCCCAAAACAATCCAAAAGATCAACAAGAGCAGAAGTTGGTTCTTTGAAAAATAAACAAGATTGATAGAATATTGGCAAAACTCACAAAGAAAGAGAGGGAGAAAAAACTTGATAACGTGTATTAGAAATGAAAAGGGGGAGATCACTACAGATACTGCAGAGATTCAAAGGATATTCAGAGACTACTTTGAGAAACTCTATGCCACTAAATATGAGAACTTGGAAGAAATGGATAAATTCTTGAACTCATATAACCTTTCACGGTTGAATAAAGAGGATGTAGCATATCTAATCGCCCCCATCACTATTGAGGAAATTAAAACCATAATCAAAAGTTTGCCCAAAAACAAAAGCCCAGGTCCAGATGGATTTATGAATGCATTCTTTCAAACTTTTCAAGAGGAACTACTACCAATCCTGTCCGGCTCTTTCATAAAATTGAAAAAACAGAACACTTCCAAATAGCTTTTATGAAGCCAACATCATCTTGATACCAAAAGCAGACAGAGATGCTGCCAAAAAAAAAAAAAAAAGTTACAGACCAATACCCCTGATAAGCACAGATGCAAAGATCCTCAACAAAATCCTGGCAAACAGGATCCAATGCCTCATCAAGAAAGAAGATCATTCACTGTGATCAAGTAGGTTTCATCCCAGAAATGCAAGGATGGTTTAACATCTGTAAATCTATCAATATAATACACAACATCAACAACAAGAAAAATAAAAATCACATGGTCATATCAATAGACGCAGAGAAAGCATTTGATAAGGTCCAACACCCATTCTTGATAAAAACTCTCAGCAAGATGGGAATGAAAGGAACCTTTCTCAATATAGTTAAGGCCATCAACCATAAGCCAATGGCAAATATTATCCTTAATAGAGAAAAACTAAAAGCCTTTCCTCTAAATTCTGGTTCAAGACAAGGCTGTCTGCTCTCACCACTTCTCTTCAACAAAGTACAGGAATTAGTTGCTATAGCGATTAGGCAAGAGAAAGATATCAAGGGAATCCAGATAGGAAAGGAAGAAGTCAAGCTCTCACTGTTTGCAGATGACATGATAGTCATCTGCATGAAAACCCTAAAGACTCTACCAAAAATTTCTAGAAACAATAGATTCATATAGCAAAGTGGCAGGCTACAACATTAACACACAAAAATCAATGGCCTTTTTATACACCAATAATGATAGGGAAGAAATGAACATTAAGAAAACAACCCTTTCACATTAGTGCTTCACAAACTCAAATATCTTGGAGTCAACCTGACTAAAGATGTTAAGAATCTATACAAAGAAAACTATAAAAACACTGCTCAAAGAAATAAGAGAGGACACGCGGGCATGGAAAGACATACCCTGCTCATGGATTGGCAGGAACAACATCATTAAAATGGCAATAATCTATATGGAGCCAGTGGTTGTTCCTATGAAAGTATGCTTCAAGAGGGGAGAAACCCTGAATCTCTTAGGCCAAGGGAATTCCCTTTATTCCCCAATACTTACTGTGCATATGCAAAAAAAAAAAAAGTGGGGTAACACCAGACCCTGCCACTCCATCACTCCTTTTCCTTGTTTTGTTTTTTTCTGTTTTTAATATTATTTTCCTTCTCTTTTTTCTTCCACTTTTCTTTCTTTTTCACTTGTGTGGATATTATTTGGTGATTTTATTTTTGCTGGGTGAATTTTTATTTTCTTTCTTTTTTCTTTTCTCTTTTTTTCTTTTTCTTTTTTTTTTTGGTAGTTGCTACCAAATTTTTTTTCTTCTTTTCTGCTTATCCCTTTTATCTGCAACAGAATCACATAACTTGAATCATTCATCCTCATACCAGGACCAGTCATATGAACATATAGTGAAAATAAAAAATTATCAGACTTGAACACCAAGCCCAAAGTCAATGGCAACAGAATAGATACCCAATATTCAACAAGCTGTAAAGTGGAGACAAGTTACACTAGTATTCTGGAGGGTAAAGTAGGGAGATATGGGATACATGCTGGGAACAGGGGTTGAGGGAGGACAGTACTGGTGGTGGGAATGCCCTTCATTCATTGTCACTATGTACCGTAAAAAATTCTGTGAAAGACTTGTAATACTCCTTGATCACAATACAAATTTATTTTAAAAAATGACAATACTCCCAAAAGCATTGTAGAGATTTAACATGATTCCTCTACAGATATCCATGACATTCTTCAAAGAAGTGGATCAAACACTTATGAAGTTCATCTGGAACAATAAACACCCTCAAATAGCTAAAGCACTCCTTGGGAAAAGAAATATGGGAGGCATTACTTTCCTCAATTTTAAACCGTACTACAAAGCAATAGTTATCAAAACAGCATGGTATTAGAATTAAGACAGACACTCAGATCAGTGGAATAGGCTTGAGTACTCAAAGAATGTTCCCCAGACATACAACCACTTTGTTTTTGATAAAGGAGCAAGAAATCTTAAATGGAGCAAGGAAAGCCTCTTCAACAAGTGGTATTGACACAACTGGTTAGCCACTTGCAAAAACGCAAACTCAGACCCCCCAGGTAACAGCATGTATGAAGGTAAAATCCAAATGGATTAAAGGCCTTGATATCAGATCTGAAATCATAAGATATATAGAACAACATGTAGGTAAAACACTCCATGACATTGAAACTATGACATCTTTAAGGAGGAAATAGCACTCTCCAAACAAGAGGAAGCAGAGATAAACAGATGGGAATATATTAAGCTGAGAAGCTTCTGCACCTCAAAGGAAATAGTGCCCAGAATACAAAAGTCACCCACTGAATGGGAGAAATTATTCACCCAACACCCATCAGATAAAGGACTAATATCCAAAATATACAAGGCACTGACAGAACTTTACAAGAAAAAAACATCTAACCCCATCAAAAATGGTGAGAAGGAATGAACAGACACTTTGTAAAGAAGAAATGCAACTGGCCAAAAGACACATGATAAAATGCTCCACATCACTAATCATCAGGGAGATGCAAATCAAAACAACCATGAGGTACCATCTCATGCCACTGAGATTGGCACACATCACAAAGAAGGAAAACAAGCAGTGCTGGTGGGGATGTGGAGAGAAAGAAACTCTTATCTACAGCTGATTAGAATGACTTCTAGTCCAACCTTTATGGAAAGCTATATGGAGATTCCTCTCAAAACTGGAAATTGAGGTCCCATATGACCCAGCTGTACTACTCCTAGGAATATACCCTACGAACACAAAAATACAATACAAAAATCCCTTCCTCACACCTATATTCATTGCAGCACTATTTATCATAGCCAGACTCTGGAAATAACCAAGATGCCCTTCAACAGACGAATGGCTAAAGAAACTGTGGTACATATACACAATGGAATATTATGCAGCCATCAGGAGAGATGAAGTCATGACATTTTCCTATACATGGATGTACATGGAATCTATTATGCTGAGTGAAATAAGTCATTCAGAGAGAAAGATGCAGTATGGTCTCACTCATCTATGGGTTTTAAGAAAACTGAAAGAAATTTTTTTTGAAACTCACTTCTGTGTGCTGTGTTTCAATGACACATGTATTGATAAGGAAAAAAAAGTTTAAAAATGTTGCATTATAAGAATCTGAATAAATATTCCATTTTTCTTACCACCCAAATAATTTAAATTTATTTTATATTTTCAAAGTCAAACATTATATGGGAAGATTTCTTTTTTATTATTATTTATTTTCACTGTCTTTATTTCTTTTTTTATTCACCAGATTTTACATAAACCACTCTCTATGATGAATCACAGCCAACATGGTCTTATGGTAGGAAGAAAAATTTTACATCAATAAAATATTTTTTAAATTAAAGTAAAAATGTTTATGTTTTAACAAATATTAATAATTTTATTTTATTTTTTATTTTTATCTTTATTTAAACATCTTGATTACAAATATGATTGTGATTAGGTTTCAGTCATGTAAAGAACACCCCCCCTTCACCCATGCAACATTCCCACCACCAATGTCCCAAATCTCCCTGTATCCCACCCCACCCCCACCTGTACTCCAGACAGGCTTTCCAGTTCCCTCATTCATTCACATGATTATGGTAGTTCTCAGTGTAGTTATTTCTATAACTGCACTCACCAGTCATTTTTATCTTTATTTAAACATCTTGATTACAAATATCATTGTGATTAGGTTTCAGTCATGTAAAGAACACCCCCTTTCACCAGTGCAACATTCCCACCACCAATGTCCCAAATCTCCTTCCATCCCACCCAATCTCCACCTGTACTCTAGACAGGCTTTCCAGTTCCCTCATTCATTCACATGATTATAGAGGTTCTCAGTGTAGTTATTTTTATAACTGCACTCACCACTCTTTGTGGTGAGCTTCATGAACTGAGCTGGAAGTTCCAGCCCTCCTCTCATTGTCTCTGAGGATTGTTGCAAAAATGACCTTTATTTTTCTTAAAACCCATAGATGAGTGAGACTATTCTGCATCTCTCTCTCCCTTTGACTTATTTCACTCAGCATGATAGATTCCATGTACATCCATGTATAGGAAAATTTTATGACTTCATCTCTCCTGATGGCTGCATAATATTCCATTGTGTATATGTACCACAGTTTCTTTAGCCATTCGTCCGTTGAAGGGCATCTTGGTTGTTTCCAGAGCCTGGCTATTGTGAATAGTGCTGCAATAAATATAGGTGGCACTCACCACTCTTTGTGGTGAGCTTCATGAAGTGAGCTGGAAGTTCCAGCCCTCTTCTCATTATCTTTGAGAATTGTTGCAAAAATGACTTTTATTTTTCTTAAAACCCATAGATGAGTGAGACTATTCTGTGTGTCTCTCTCTCCCTCTGACTTATTTCACTCAGCATAATAGATTCCATGTACATCCATGTATAGGAAAATTTTATGACTTCATCTCTCCTGATGGCTGCATAAAATTCCATTGTGTATATGTACCACAGTTTCTTTAGTCATTCTTCTTTTGAAGGGCATCTTGGTTGTTTCCAGAGCCTGGCTATTGTGAATAGTGCTGCAATAAATTTAGGTGTGAGGAAGAGATTTTTGTATTGTATTCTTGTGTTCCTAGGGTATGTCCCTAGGAATGGAATATCTGGGTCAAATGGGAGCTCAATTTCCAGTTTTTGGAGGAATCTCCATTTCGCTTTTTATAGAGGTTGGACTAGACGGCATTCCCACCAGCAGTGGATAAGAGTTCCTTTCTCTCCACATCCCCACCAGCACTGATTGTTCTCATTCTTTTTGATGTGTGCCAATCTCTGTGGTGTGAGATGGTATCTCATTGTTGTTTTGATTTACATCTCCCTGATGATTAGTAATGAGGTGCATTTTTTCATGTACCTTTTGGCCATTTGTATTTATTTATTTATTTTATCAAAGTGTTTGTTAATTTATTCTCCCCATTTTTGATGAGATTACATTTTTTTTTCCTGTAAAGTTCTGCCAGTGCCCTGAATATTTTGGATATTAGCCCCTTATCTGATGGGTATTGGGTGTATAGTTTTTCCCACATGGTGGGTGGCTCTTGTATCCTGGGCACTATTTCTTTTGAGGTGCAGAAGCTTCTCAGCTTAATGTATTCCCATCTGTTTATCTCTGCTTTCACTTGTTTGGAAAGTGCAGTTTCCTCCTTGAAGATGCCTTTAGTCTAAGTGTTATGGAGTGTTTTACCTACGTGTTGTTCTATATACCTTATATAGTATCAGGTCTGATATCAAGGTCTTTAATCCATTTGGATTTTACCTTCGTACATGATGTTAACTGGGGGTCTATGTTCACTTTTTTGCAAGTGACTAACCAATTCTGCCAGCACCACTTGTTGAAGAGGTTTTCCCTGCTCCACTTAGGATTTCTTGCTCCTTTGTCAAAAATTAGATGCTTGTATGTCTGGGGAACATGATCTGAGAACTCAAGCCTATTCCACTGATCTGAGGGCCTGTCTTTATTCGAATACCTTGCTGTTTTGACAACTATTGTTTTGTAGTATAGTTTAAAGTTGAGAAAAGTAATGCCTCCCATATTTCTTTTACCTAGGAGTGCTTTAGCTATTCGAGGGTGTTTATTGTTCCAGATAAACTTTATAAGTGTTTGATCCACTTTTTTGAAGAATGTCATGGGTATCTTTAGAGTGATCGCATTAAATCTGTATAATGCTTTGGGGAGTATTGCCATTTTAATTATGTTGATCCTGTCCATCCATGAGCAGGGTATGTGTTTCCGTTTCCATGTGTCCTCTCTTATTTCTTGGAGCAGGACTTTATAGTTTTCTTTGTATAGATCCTTCACGTCTTTGGTCAAATTGACTCCAAGATATTTGAGTTTGTGTGGCACTAATGTGAATGGGATTGCCTTGACATCAATTTGTTCCCTATCATCATTGGTGTATAAAAAGGCCATTGATTTTTGTGTGTTAATTTTGTAGCCTGCCACCTTGCTATATGAGTCTATTGTTTCTAGAAGCTTTTTGCTAGAGTCTTTAGGGTTTTCTAAGTAGTGTATCATGTCATCTGCAAACAGTGAGAACTTGACTTCTTCCTTTCCTATCTGGATTCCCTTGATATCTTTTTCTTGCCTAATCAATATAGCGAGTACTTCCAGTACTATGTGAAGAGGAGTGGTGAGAGAGGACAGCCTTGTCTAGTACCAGAATTTAGTTTTTTTAGTTTTTCTCCATTGAGGATAATATTTGCCATTGGCTTGTGGTAGATGGCTTTAACTAGATTGAGAAAGGTTCCTTTCATTCCCATCTTGCTGATAGTTTTTTTTTTATCAAGAATGGGTGTTGGACCTTATTAAATGCTTTCTCTGCGTCTATTGATATAATCATGTTATTTTAATTTTTCTTGTTGATGTTGTGTATGACATTGATAGATTTATGGATGTTAAACCATACTTGCATTTCTGGGATGAAACCTACTTGGTCATAGTGTATGATCTTCTTGATGCTGCATTGGTTCCTATTTGCCAGAATTTTGTTGAAGATCTTTGCATCTACATTCGTCAGGGATATTGGTCTATAATTTTCTTTTTCTTTTTCTTTTCTTTTTTTTTTTTTTTCGCAGCATCTCTGTCTGGTTGTGGTATCAAGGTGATGTTGGCTTCATAAAAGCTATTTGGAAGTGTTCCTGTTTTTCAATTTCATGGAAGAGCCTGGCTGGGATTGGTAGTAGCTCCTCTTGAAAGTTTTGAAAGAATTCATTAGTAAATCCATCTGGGCCAGGGCTTTTCTTTTTAGGCAGACGTTTGTTTACAGTTTCAGTTTCCTCCATAGTGATAGGGGGTGTTTAGATATGCTACATCCTCCTTACTTAACCTTGGATGATTTTAAGTGTGCAAGAATTTATCCATTTTTTCTAGGTTCTCATGTTTAGTAGAATAAAATTTCTCAAAGTAGTCTCTGATTATCCTTTGGATCTCTGCAATATCTATAGTGATCTCCGCTTTTCATTTCTAATATGGGTTACCAGGTTTCTCTCTCTCTCTTTCTTTGTGAGTTTTGCCAATGGTCTATCAATCTCGTTTATTTTTTTCAAAGAACCAACTTTTGCTTTCGTTGATCTTTTGGATTGTTTTTTGGGTTTCAACTTCATTGATTTCTACTTTCAGGTTTGTTATTTCCTTCTGTCTCCCTATTTTTCATTCCTTTTGTTGGTCATTTTCTAATTTTATGAGCTGTGTCATTAAGTTATTCAGGTATGCTCCTTCTTCCTTCCTGATGTGTGCTTATAAAGCTATAAAATTTTCTCTCAGGACAGCTTTTGCTGTGTCCCATAGATTCTGGCAGTTTGTGTCTTCATTATCATTTGTTTCCAGGAAAGTTTTGATTTCTTCTTTGATTTCATCTCGGACCCACTGGTTGTTCAGTAGCAGGCTGTTTAATTTCCAATTGTTAAAGTTTTTCTTCTGTGTGCCTTTGTAGTTCACATTTAATTTCAGAGCCTTGTGGTCAGCAAAGTTAGCCTGCAAGATTTATATCCTCTTGATTTTATGAAGTATGTTTTATGTGTCAGCATGTGGTCTATTCTGGAGAATGACCCATGTATATTGGAGAAGAATGTGTATCCAGGTTATTTGGGGTGGAATGTCATATATATATACTAGTCCTCTTTCTTCCATTTCTCTTTTCAGGGATAGTATTTGGGGGGGGGGGTTTCAGTCTGGTTACCTATCAAGTGTTGACAGGGCCGTGTTGAGTTCTCCCACAATTATTGTGCTATTATTGATGTCTTTTTTCAGATTTGTCAATAATTGTATTAGATAATTTGCTGGTCTCTCATTGTGTGCATATATGTTTAATAGTCTGATTTCTTCCTGTTGCACATATCCCTCGATTAGTACAAAGTGTCCATCTTTGTCCCTTACAACTTTTCTGAGTATAAAGTTGGTGTCATCAGATATTAATATGGCCACCCCAGCTTTTTTTTTATTTTAATTATGACAACAAAGATGTAAAGAAGAGGACAGGGTAAAGTTACAGTGGAAGCCCAATCACCCATAAACAGAATTCTCGGTAGTCCCATCGATGATATCCCAGCCTTGAACTTTCAGCCAAAGAGCATTAAGAAAAACAAAACTGAACCCATGTACAATACAATTACTTGTCCCTCAAATCCCCAGTTGTAGTACATACTATTTCTTAGCAGCACACAATATAATCTAAAGACATTATACTTATGTAGCTCCTTAAACATTGAGGGCAAAGTACATTTCTCTAGTTCCATGTACATACTAACTAGTTTAAGTTAACCTCAAAAGTTTTAGTGGCTTGTTTTTCTTAAGAATTGGAGTCAAGGGAACATAGTAAAAAATGGTATTAAAGTGGCATTTGTTTGCATAGGCCCACCAAAACATAAGGGACATGGAAAGACAAATTATGGTCTAAATACAAGGAGACCCTAACCCTGAAGTTTCCTGGCACAGGACTGACTCTAGACTCCAGGCAAATTAGTTTGTCCAATTCAAGTCATCGTCTGTAGTGGCAATACACCTCCATTCCTCACATAGTCTCTGTTGTTGGTATCATGCTTCTGTATTAAAGATCCTGGAGTCTGCATATCCCATATTGCAGTCAGGATGGTGCGTAGCATCCTCTCGTTTCACCTCACACTTAAGGGGCACTAGAGAGAACCATGTCCTGTAGAGCAGGTCATTGATGTTGTCAAGTCTTCTCAGTGTAAACGGAAGTCTCTTTTTAAGGGGTCGATGTCAGACCCTTGGTAGTGTCTTTCCTGGTAGAGGACTGCTTCCAGCTGTTGCTGTAAAAGACCTTGGATGTTTCGTAGATAGCTTGCCTGGTTCCGGCGTGAATGGAGGATGCCCATTTTCTGAGGCCTGTGCCAGGTCATTATATCAATGTTCAGGGTGTAAGGTACATTGTACTGAGATTTATTAGATAAGAACTTATCTGTATGCATGGTGTTTTCCCATTTTAATGTGTCTATGCAAACAAGGATCAATGCCATGGGGCGTTATTGGTGCATCTGGAGGCAATAGGAACAAGACCTGCAATTTCCATGACATAGTTCAATCATAGGCATTAAACTGAGGGACAGTTCCACCAACAATCCTTACTGAACAGCTTACAAAGAATAGACAAGATGAAAAGTGAATAGAAACATCATGGTAGAAGAATATATAGAGAGTTACATCAGTTAAAGAAAATACCCATAAAATATTCAAAAGATATATGTGTTCAATTTGTGTCCTTCTAAATAGTTCTGGGATTTGTTAGATATACTGTATGTCTTAGGTCAGAGATTAGAACTATGTGTTACTGAAGTTAAGAAGGGTAAATCTGGGGTACTGATGGTTGGAAGGAGCAAATGGAAGGCTAGTGCCCCCGCGCGGTTTGCAAAATGTAGACTGGTATGAAATTACCAGTGACAGACTGAGTATAGCTGAGTAGCTATCTGCCACCCACCAGAGCAAACTCTACCCCCTAAGCCCAACCCTAGGCCAGTGTCCCGGCCCGGCCTGGGAGTGGGGAAAACCCAGGGTGCCCCGTCAGCTCCTCCCAGAAACCCACCTGGAGATCTGGAGGAATGGGGGAGAGGGGGGTCGGGTGACCCAGGTCCGGGCCCCCCTGACCCTAGGCCGGACCAAAAGGCCGCTGGCCCATGGCCACCCCAGCTTTTTTAAGGGTGTTGTTTGCTTGGATGATTTTCCTCCAGCCTTTGATTTTGAGTCTATGTTTGTTCTGACTATTCAGGTGTGTTTCTTGTAGGAGCAGAAGCTTGTATTCAACTTTTTGACCCATTTTGCCACTCTGTGTCTTTTAATTGGTGAACTTAGTCCATTGACATTGAGGGAGATGATTGTCATAGGATTTAATGTCATCTTTGTAGATAAGTTTGCTGTGTTTGTTGGTCTGTCTTGTCTTAAAGTAGACCTGTCAGTTTTTTCTTTAAGGCTGTTTTTTTATCTGTGAAGTTTCTGAGCTGTTGTTTATTCATGAAGCTATGTATCCTTCCTTCAAACCTGAACGTGAGTTGGGCTGGGTGCAGTATTCTCCGTGAGGCATCATTTCATTCAGTCTTGTCACAATATCCTACCACTGTTTTCTGGGCTTGAGAATTTCTTGTGACATGTCTGCTGTAAGTCTTAGGGATGCTCCTTTGAATGTAATTTCCCTTTTTGATCTTCATTGTAATGAGGATGTGTCTTGGGGTGTTTTTCTTTGATGTTTTTCGTAGTCTCTTTTAGCTGGTACTCTTTGGGCATGCAGGATTGTATGTAGTCTTTAACTCTGGGAGTATCTCTTTGATGATGTCTTTGACAGTTGATTCTTCCTGGAGATCTCCTACCTAGGCCTCTGGGTCTCCAATGATTCTTATGTTGTTTCTGTTGAGTTTATCAAAAACTTCTATTTTCATCTGTTCACATTCCTTGAGTACTTTTTACATTGCCTGATTGTTTGTTTTAAGGTTCTTTTCCAATTTCTTTTTCTGTGTTGAGATTTTCTGCATCTCATCTTCCAGCACGCTGATTCTGTCCTCAGCTGCTGTTACCCTGCTAGAGAAGCCATCCACTGAGTTTTTCAGTTGAGGTATCGTATTTTTCAGATCTGTTATTTTAGTTTGGAATTTTCTGATTTCTGTCTTGTGTTCTGTTTAGATTGATCTATGCTTTCTTTGAGTTCTACAAACATCTTCCATATTTCTATTCTAAACTCCTTATCAGAGAGGTTAATCAGATGGTTGGAATTTTTTAGGTCATCCAAGCTATCATTTTCATTCTCTGTGCATGGTGTTTGCCTGCGAGGTTTCCCCATTGTCACGCTTGTAGTGTGAATATTTCTGTGTATTGTGGTGGGGTTCATTGGTTAGAAAGAGTGCAAGGCCATGAAGCGAAGTGGAGTGGCCACTCCTCTGCGGCCTCTAGGTGACAGTTTTTTTTCGGGGGTGCACTCCCTAGGCCACTGAGGAGAGCTTCAATTATTCAGGAAAGACAGACAGGCAAAGCAAAGATTTCCCTTGAAGTCCTCAGGGTCATCAAAGGCCCAGCAGGGTGGAGCCTCCACAGGCCAGAGGGATCAGCTTTCTGCCTGGTGACACCCACCGCCAGTCTTTACTCACTCCTTGGCTGGGCAGCTTCAGGATGCAGTTTTTTTTGGGTTGTGCTCCCTAGGCCTTCGAGGAGAGCTTCAAGTATTCAGGAAAGACCATGAAAGAAATTCTTGCAATAATTTTTAGAGACAAAAGAGATGAGAGCTGGAAGATGCAGCTCATGACATGAAGCTTACCACAAAGAGTGACAAGTGCTGTTAGAGAAATAATTACATTGAGAACTATGCTAACAATGTGAATGAATGTATGAGGGAAGTAGAAAGCCTGTCTTTAGTACAGGTGTGGGTGGGGTGGGGAGGAGGGAGATTGGAGATATTGGTGGTGGGAATGTTGCACTGGTGAAGGGGGGTGTTCTTTACATGACTGAAATCATACTTGTAATCACAATGTTTAAATAAAGATTTAAAAAAATACTCTCCAAGATATTGAGACTAAAGGCATCTTCAAGGAGGAAACTGCACTCTCCAGACAAGTGAAAGCAGAAATTACAGATGGGAATACAATAAGCTGAGAAGCTTCTGCACCTCAAAAGAAATAGTGCCCAGGATACAAGAGCCACCCTCTGATTCAGAGGAATTATTCACCCAATACCCATCAGATAAGGGGTTAATATTCAAAATATACAAGTTACTGACAGAACTTAACAAGAAAAAACACCTAATCCCATCAAAAAATGGGGAGAAGAAATGGACAGACACTTTGATAAAAATAAATAAATAAATACAAATGGCCAAAAGGCACATGAAAAAATGCTCCACATCACTAATCATCAGGGAGATGCAAATCAAAACAACTATGAGGTACCACCTCACACCACAGAGATTGGCACACATCACAAAGAATGAGAACAATCAGTGCTGGTGGGGATGTGGAGAGAAAGGAACTCTTATCCACTGCTGGTGGGAATGCCATCTAATCCAACCTTTATGGAAAGTGATATGGAGATTCCTTCACAAACTGGAAATTGAGCTCCCATATGATCCAGCTATACCACTCCTAGGAATATACCCTAGAACACAAAAATACAATACAAATGGGACCGGTGAGGTGGCGCTAGAGGTAAGGTGCCTGCCTTGGAAGCGCTAGCCAAGGAAGGACCACGGTTCAATCCCTTGCGTCCCATATGGTACCCCCAAGCTAGGGGCAATTTCTGAGTGCTTAGTCAGGAGTAATCCCTGAGCATCAAATGGGTGTGGCCAAAAAAACCTAAAAAACAAAAAAAGTTAAAAAAATAAAATACAAAAATCCCTTCCTTATACCTGTATTCATTGCAGCACTATTTACCATAGCAAGATTCTGGAAACAACCAAGATGCCCCTCAATAGATGAATGGCTAAAGAAACTGTGGCCCATATGTACAATGGAATATTATGCAGCAGTCAGGAGAGACGGAGTCATGAAATTTTCCTCTATGTGGATATACATGGAATGCTGAGTGAAATAAGTCAGAGGGAGAGAGATAGACACAGAATAGTTTCACTCATCTATGGGTTTTAAGAAAAATAAAAGACATTTTTGCAATAATTCTCAAAGACAAAAGAGATAAGGGCTGGAAGGTCTAGCTCACGATATGAAGCTCACCAAAAAGAGTGGTGAGTGCAGTTAGCAAAATCAGTCAGAGAGAGAGAGAAAGACACAGAATGGTCCCACTCATCTATGGGTTTTAAAAAAAGTGAAAGGCACTTGCATTAATTTTCAGAGAAAAAGGAGAGGAGGGAGTGATGAATTTAGTTAGAGAAATAACTACATTAAGAACTATCCTAACAATGAGGGATTATATATGAGGGAATATATGAGGAAAATAGAAAGTCATTCTAGAGTACAGGCGGGGGTCGGTTGGGGAGGAGGGAGATTTGGGACATTGGTGATGGGAATGCTGCACTGGTGATGGGGGGGTGTTCTTTCCATGACTGAAACCCAAACACAATCATGTTTGTAATCAAGGTGTTTAAATAAAATATTATTAAAAAACAAATAAATCAGATCACATCAGCCAGGTCTCTGTAGAGGTCAACAGAGGTAACAGGAACACTGAGAAAAGCCTGTGAATACCGCAGAGCCAGTCAGTTCCTTTACCTGAAACCTAAATTAATTCTACAGGATTACATCAGACAGGAGTCTCCAGTCCAGGGGCAGAGCGGTGGCGAGACTGGCCTTGCACGTGCTAGCCTAGGAAATAGGCCCTGGCTTGGGGGACCATATGGGAAGTCATGGGATTGAACCACGGTCCGTCCTAGGCTAGCGTGTGCAAGGCAGATGCCTTAAGCCCTGAGCCACCGCTTTGCCCCACAGGAGTGATTTCTGAGCACAGAGCCAAGAGTAACCCCTGAGTGTCACCGGGTGTGGGCCAAAAACCAAGAGAGAAAAAAAAAAAGAAGAGTCTCCAGTCCAGAATGTGTAAATAACATATGTATAACTTGGTCATAATCACAGGCCATTCCAATGATAAGCAGAATGTGTGAAGATTTCTAAACAAGAAAAGACAAATAAGCACAGGGAATACTCATGTCATCATTGGTCACCAGAGAAATACAAATTGTGACCATAGAACTGTGAGAGGAAAAATTATTTGGCAAAATTCAGTGATAACTCATAAAAGGAGTCTGAATGATGTGGGTTGAAAATAGATGCTCTCTTAAGTGGAGTCTGATTATCTGCAGTGGTGATTTGATAGGCTAATTATGAAGAATTTTTTTCTTGAAACTGAGGAAAAGTTCAGAAAATATTTCATGACTCTTGAATATTTGACATTATACTTGGTTGGATCACCAAGAAAAAAACCATAAACAGACCAGAAGGAAATGTTCCTTTATGGGACTCGTGTCCTGATAGCTTTTTAAAAACATTTAAGATGTGGTGTTGGGACCGGAGTGGTGACACAAGCGGTAAGGCATCTGCCTTGCCTGCACTACCCTAGGATGGACCTTGGTTCAATCCTCCAGCATCCCTTATGGTCCCCCAAGCCAGGAGTGATTTCTGAGCGCATAGCCAGGAGTAATTTCTGAGCATCACCAGGTGTGACCCAACACGCCCCCCCCAAATAGATGTACAGATGTGGTGTTAAAGCTCAATAGAATGAACTATTCTATATCAAAATGCAATTGACCCTGCCAGAGAGGGAGCATGGAAGTTCAGTGCTCATCTCACATGTAGCCTATCCTGGTTCCCAGAATCTGCAAACAAGCCAAGTAGGAAGATCATTCCTGAGCACCGAGCAGGGAGTAACCCCTGAGACCCACCAGCTGTGGCCCAGATCCACACCCAAGAAAAATGTCAGTAGGATTAGTAAAATGACTATATCTGTACTCAGACTTCAGTGTGTATTTTTCATTGACTCTAGTCAATGTATTCTACATAGGTTACTCAAGAATCTTTCAGATGTGAGTCCCCTTTAGAAAGGTAGTTTTGCTAGTGCTGGTTCCAACTCCCCCTTTTGTCTGATTCAGTTCACAGGAACATGAAGATTTAGAGTGACAGCCAGCACAGAGAAGAAAGAAGTCTCCCCTCTCGCTTTTTTATTTTGTTTGTTTTGGGTCTACACCCGGCACTCAGGAATCACTCCCATTAGGCTTAAGGACCATATGGGATGCTGGGAATTGAACCCAGATCAGTCTCATACAAGGCAAAAGCCCTCCCACTATGCTATTGCTTAAGCTGAGAGTTTCCCCTTCTATCAGAAAAATTAATATCTGTAAATTAATATCTGTGCAGAACAGTGGGAAAGAATATTTCAGCAGGTAATGAGTATGCAGTACCTGCCTTTATTATAGTTTTAATTATGAGACAATTCAGCAGGGTTGTGAATTATGTACTGTCCAAGTCAAGAATCCATGAGGTGTATAAAAACAATGAAGGTTTTCTTTGTATAGGTTCTTCACCTCTTTAGTTAAGTTGACTCCAAGAGACACATACCCCGCTCATGGATTGGCAGGATTAATATCATTAAAATGGCATTACTCCCCAAAGCATTGTACAGATTCAATGCAGTTCCTCTAAAGATATTCATGACATTTTTCGAAGACGTGGATCAAACACGCTTGAAATTCATTTGGAACAATAAATACCCAGGAATAGCTAAAGCAATCCTTGGGGAAAGAGTGGTGAGTGCAGTTAGAGAAATAACTACACTAACAACTACCATGACAATGTTAATGACTGAGAGAAGTAGAATTCCTGTCTCGAATACAGGCAGGGGTTGGAAAGAAGGTATGGGGGGCATTGGTGGTGGGAATGTTGCACTAGAGAAGGGGGGTGTTCTGTTTATGACTGAAACCCAACTACAATCATGCTTGTAATCATGGTGCTTAAATAAAGATTTTATATTTAAAAGAAAAACAACGAAGGTATTAACTAGATATTAAGAGATAGTGGTGTGTTGAGGGTGCTTTCCTCGCAGAATGAACTCCAAGGTGACCCCTGGCCCTTTGTCCTCTCCTTTGGATGCCTCAGCCAGAAAGCTTGGCAGCCACATGTGTTCTCTGCTCCTGCCTCCTCCTGGAGGACTGCTTGATGACAGAAGAAGGACGAAGAAAGAAGATGAAGAAGAGGAGGAGGAGGAGGGAGGAGGAAGGAGGAAGAAGGAGGAGGGTGGAGGAAGGAGGAAGAAGGAAGAGGAAGGAAGAGGAAGAAAGAGGAAGGAGGAAGGAGGAAGAAGGAAGGAGAAAGAAGGAAGAAGGAAGGAGGAAGAAGGAAGGAGGAAGAAAGAGGAAGAAGAAAAAGAAGGAAGAAGAAGAGGAAGGAAGAGGAAGAGGAAGGAGGAGGAGGCTTGGGAAAGGGAAATGGGGAAAATGCCTTTCATGAGGAAAGGAAGGCCCGCCGGGCCCCATTGGGAAGGTGGCTGGGATGGAATTTTGTGCTGGTTTCCAACTTGCGAACCCATGAGCCCTTTGTCCCTCCACTCCTTCTTGTCGTTTCTGCCACCCTGACACGAGACAGCCATAAGGTCGCATCCTTCCCAAGCAACCATTCACTGAAAGGAAATCGTGAGATGGAGAGGTCAAGTCCTCTCCCCCGGGTCAGGGGCGGGGGCGACGCGTGGGAGTCAGCTGACAGATTCCGTCAGGCTCCGGAGTTCACAGGGGGTCCATAGGACCCTGATCCTGGAGGGGCCCCCTGCACCCTGCTTGGAGTGTCCTCGAATCTGTGTCCGGAGTCTTTGTCTGGGCCTACCAGACACTTCGATTCTGCCACAGTAGAGAGGGAAGGGGACTTGGAACGACGTGTCTCGGGTACTTTGCTCCTCGTCCTCATGGCCGTGAACTTGAGACTCTGTCGGAACCAGGAGAAGCATGTAGAAAATAGCCCAGATACTGCTGAGTCGGGTCAGGGATCCACTTCGCGAGTCTCTGTTGGCACCTGCTGGCCGGTCTCAGCACTGCCTACGGCTAGAAGCTTTCTGGGATAATGAAGAAAACATCCATCACGTATTTGTGGGTAGCCTTGAGTTTCATCGGCTTGGTTTTGCATCTCTCCCCAAATTTCTCGTGAAGCTGCGAAGCTGAGCCGTTCAAGTGGCGGCAGCTCTGGGATAGAAAGTCTCCTCTCTTCAGTTGGCCCATAGATCCCAAGACTCCTTGCTAAGTATCTACCAATAGCGCAGATATTGCTTAAAATTAAGAGGAACAAAATAAGTAAATATTTAAAACATAAAAATGAAATGCCCCTTAAAAGGACATGATTTTTTCTTTCAAGATACTTTTTCAGAAAGGACACTATAAATATGAAAGTAATTGATAAAAATAGTTTCCTGGGGTCAGAGCAGTGGCGCAAGTAAGGCCTTGGTCCCCCCAGCGTCCGATATGGTCCCCCAAGCCGGGAGCGATTTTTGAGTGCAAAGGCAGGAGTAACCCCTGAGCTTCATTGGGTGTGGCCCTTCTGCTCAAAATAGTCTCCTTTCTTCCATGGATATATTTGCATTCATGATAAGTTCATACATATTAATATAAATATAACTATAGCTTTAAACTGGCAACTGCTTTTATAAGCAGGTACAAATTTTATGTATTATAAATATGAACCCACATTTATGAATTTATATTCTTTTTTTTTTTGGTTTTTGGACTACACCCGGCGTTGCTCAGGGGTTATTCCTGGCTGTCTGCTCAGAAGTAGCTCCTGGCAGGCATGGGGGACCATTTGGGACACCGGGATTCGAACCAACCACCTTTGGTCCTGGATCGGCTGCAAGTGCAAGGCAAACACTGCTGTGCTATCTCTCTGGGCCCGAATTTATATTCTTTTTTTTGGGGGGGGGGGCACACACGGCGTTGCTCAGGGGTTACTCCTGGCTGTCTGCTCAGAAATAGCTCCTGTCAGGCACGGGGGGGGGTGGGGGGGGGGGAACCATACGGGACACCGGGATTCGAACCAACCACCTTTGATCCTGGATCGGCTGTTTGCAAGGCAAACAACGCTGTGCTATCTCTCCGGTCCCCGAATTTATATTCTTATAACTTCATTACTAAACTTCTATTGTAGTAATTTAAATCTATTGTGATGTATAAGCTGTGTATCACAAATTTGATGTATAATAATGGCAGGAAATGAAAATTGGTTGGGTGGAGCAGAAAATATGGAGATATCAGAAGTCTTAGCACTTAGGGCCAGAGCAATAGTCTGCAGAGAAGACTTTTGCCTTCCACACATCAAACCAGAGTTCGATCCTCAGCACTGCACATGGTCCCCTGCGTGTGCCAGGTATGATGCCTGGGCACAGAACCAGGAGGAGGAAACCCTGAGCACTGCTGGTTGTGGACCCCCAAACAAAAACAAGTGAGTAATGAAGAGCATCCTTTCTTCCACGAATCATGCATCATCCCCCACCATGACTACTGCGATGCACAGTGTAGACCTTTGGGGACTGGACCCCAAGTGGGGGTCCTGATTTTCCAAGACTGGCAGGTCTGGGCATTTTCTGTGGCAGGAACCTACTGATAGAGAATTTGAGGGCATCTGTAGCACAGCCTTGGGGTCCCCTGAGAGTCTGAATCCCAGTCTGGGACAGCTGGGGACACTTGTAGTGCCATCCTGGTGTCCCCAGGAATTGAATCCCAGTGTGGGCAGGGTGGTCTCTGGGCCCAGAACTGCCTCTGGCGGGCTCGGGGGCCCCAAAAGAACATGTGCTTTTTTATGAAAGGGAAAGGGATGCAGAGAGCCATAGAGAAGCTCTGTGGGGTTGGGAAGTCCTTTAAGTAAAGGGAAGGGAAGGGAAGAGGGGGAAGAGGGGGAAGAAGAGGGGGAAGAGGGGGAAGAGGAGGGGGAAGAAGCGAAAGGGGGAAGGGGGAAGGAAGGGGGAAGGAGGGAAGAAGGAGGGAGAAGGGGGAAGGAGGGGGAAGGAGGGGGAAGGGGGAAGAAGGAAGGGGGAAGAAGGAGGGGGAAGAAGGAAGGGGTAAGAAGGTAGGGGGAAGGAAGGGGGAAGAAGGAAGGGGGAAGGAAGGGGGAAGAAAGGGGAAAGGAAGGGGGAAGGAAGAAGGAAGGAGGGGGAAAGGGGAAGGGAGGGGGAAGGGGAAGGGAGGGGGAAGGAGGGAAGAAGGAGGGAAGAAGGAGGTGGAAGGGGGAAGGAGGAGGAAGGGGGAATGAGGGGGAAGGGAGAAGGAGGGGGAAGGGGGAAGAAGGAAGGGGGAAGAAGCGAGGAGGGGGAAGTGGGATAGGGAATGGAAAGGGAATGGGGAAGGGAAAGGGAAAGGGAAAGGGAAGGGAAGGGAAGGAAGGGAAGGGAAGGGAAGGGACGGAAGGGAAGGGAAGGGAAGGGAAGGGAAGGGAAGGGAAGGGAAGGGAAGGGAAGGGAAGGGAAGGAAGGGAAGGGAAGGAAAGGAAAGGAAAGAAGGAAAGAAAGGAAAGGAAAGGAAAGGAAAGGAAAGGAAAGGAAAGGAAAGGAAAGGAAAGGAAAGGAAAGGAAAGGAAAGGAAAGGAAAGGAAAGGAAAGGAAAGGAAAGGAAAGGAGGAAAGGAAAAGAGAAAGGAAAGGAAAGGAAAAGAGAACAAGAAAAATGAAAGAAAGAGAGAAGAAAGAAAGAAAAAAAGGGGCCCGGAGAGATAGCACAGCAGCATTTGCCTTGCAAGCAGCCCATCCAGGACCAATGGTGGTTGGTTTGAATCCCGGTGTCCCATATGGTCCCCTGAGCCTGCCAGGAGCTATTTCTGAGCAGACAGCCAGGAGTAACCCCTGAGTACCGCTGGGTGTGGCCCAAAAACCAAAACGAAAACCAAAAACAAAAAAGAAAAAAGAAAGAAAGAAAGAAATCTAATATATTTAGCAGAAAAAATCTTACTTTTAACGTAAAGGATGCAATAGCAGAGCTTCTTGGCTGGTCTGGTCAAGACTTGCACTCTGCAGGCTGGGATACCCACCTCAGTCAAGCAGATCCTTCTAGAATTCCCAGAGGGAGGCCCTGACAAACCTGAGACCAAAAGTTTCAGCAGCTCCTCGTATTCCCTCCACGCTCATGGGCCCTGCTGGGGACAGAATTGTTCTGGCCAGCTGGGCCATTCACAACCCAAAGGGTGAACACACATGTGGCAATGGACTCCTTGCATCCCTGACTTATCCCATGTGCAGGACACTAAGATCACACCTGTCCACACACCTGCCTGGCTGGTGACACAACCCTGATCCATCCCCTGTGCCTTTCCCAGGACCAGGGCTATGCACCACTGCTGGGAACTCCACCTGGTTCAATTGTAGAACATTCCAGAACATTTTCCTCAAGGAGGTAGTCACTCTGGGGTGAGCAGTAGGGACCAGCCTCAGCGTACTCAGAAGTTGCCTGCCAGCTGCCACAGAAGGGTTGACATGCCTGATGACAAAAGACCGGGCAGAATTGGTTAGGGAGGCTCAGTGGGACACACAGTTGCTGGTCGAGCTGTAAGTGACAGATATGGGGGGAGAGGGGCTGGCAGGGTACCAGGGCAGTGTAGAAGAGCTTGTAAATTGGTTCCAAGGGTCTATAGGATGTTGGAGACGTGAGACCTGGGAGGTCCCTGAGCCAGGAGGGTAAGAAGGCAGACAAGACAAGGGCTGTGACAGTTTTGGGGAGTTCTGAGTCATAGACCCTCTATACCCCTCGACGGATAGTCTCCTCTTCATCACCCCAGTGGAGAGGTCACTGGGGAATGACCCATGGGAGATGGCAGTGGGATCATTGCTGAGTCCAGAGCATATAGGGCACATAGTTCCGAACCCAGGACATCATCTCCACAGGTGGACACACAGATGTGTGGGGTTCTGATGAGGTCCATGTTGATGAGGTGTCCACACTCCAGATGGCTTCAGTCCATGAGGGAGGGGCATCCCTGGCTCAGCATATGTCAGTGAAGATTCCGAATTTGAGGCGTGGATCACCGGAGATGTGCCATGCACCCCGTACCTGTCCTGCACCCTCAGACGGAGAAGCAGTGATTGCAGATGGGTGTAGGGCGCTGACACAGAGAGTGCAGCTGTTTGCAGGAGGGCCCAGAGGAGCTACAGCTCATTAGTGTCGGTCAGGCTGGAAATGATGAGGTCCCAGGCGACAGCAAGGCAGGCAGGAAACCCGGGCTGCACACAGGCTGCACGGGGACTAGGACGAGGCCAGTGACTTCTACCCTTTATCCTTATCTATCAGTACCTGCACCCCTTATCTGTTTGTTTGTATCTGCACCCCTACCTGCTAGTGTCTATTCTGCTTATTTGGTGGTACCCCAGTTCTTATCTGCTTGTACACAAACCCGTTATTCCCTACTGCTTTCACCCTTGTCTGCTATTACCTACACACCCACCTGCATGTATCTAAACTCTTTGTCTGTGAGCATCTGCACCCATTTTATGCAGGTACCTGCACCTTTAAATGACTGTACCTGTACCCCATATCTGCTAATACCTGCATGCATTCCATGTTAGCACCTTACCTTTAAATGATTGAACCTGTACTCTCATGTGTTTGTACCTGCACCCCTCACTGCTAGCACCTGCACATATTTTATGTTAGTCTCTTCACCTTAAATGATCATACTTGCACCCCATAACAACTAGTGAATAGACTGCTTATCTTCTAGTACCTCCACTTCCTGAATTCTCTCCCTGAGCTCAAGAAACTCTTGTAGCTCTGTTTTCTCTGACTCCTAGCACTGAGCACAAGAAAGGGCGGGGGACCGTTGGGAGCCAGTTCCTTTCCAACAGGACGGAAAACCAGGGCGACTTGGGGTCTCACCTGAGGGGCATGATGATGCTTCTTAGTTTCGGGGCTAGCCCGTGAATGGAGCCAGTGAGGAGTTAGGGTGACACTCAGCCAAAGGTAAGCTTTGAGGATCCTGCACCCCTCAGTGAGAGCAGAAAGAACAGTGGGATATGTGTGTACATGTTATGTGTGTACAGTATGTGTTCACACGTGAATTTGCATGATGTGTGCATGTGCATGTTGTATGCCATATATGCATGCTGTGTGTTTTCATGGAACGTATGCATGATTTGTGCATGCTGTGTGTAGACATATGCATGATGTGATGCATGCTATAACTGTAGGTATGTATATGCTTGGTGTGTTTACATGGTTGTGCAGGCATGTTTATGATGTGTGTCTTTTCATGGTGGTGCACAGTGTGTGTACATTCAGTGTGTACATATGATGTGTGCATGTAACACATGTGTTACAGTGTGTGCATGGTGTGTGTATATGGCATGTGTGTGCACATGGTGTTATGTGGAAGTGGTATGTGTGTAGGGTGTATGAGGGGGCATGTGGAGGTCTGTGGTGTCTTGTAATGTGGGTGTGTAGGATGTGTGTTAGTTGTAGTATGTGTGGTTGTGTGTTACGGTGCCAGATATGTGTGGATGTGTGTAGTGTGTGGGTAAGTGGATCAGAATCTAGTGTGAGGGGATATGGGGGGTGCACATAGAGGGAATGGAAGAACAGTAGTGTGTGTACGGTGGAGGTGTATGTGCTAGGTAGCGTGTGCAGGGACAACAGCCCCATGGGTTTGATCCAATCCTTGTCCGTCTGCCCCCCCCCCCGCTCTGGAGGGTCCAGCTGGGAATGGTCCTGGGGAAGGGAGATTCACCGCAGAGGATGGAGCCACTGGGGGTCCTTGGTTCTGCGGATCCTTTGGATCCACAAAGCTGAGGATGTAGCACCACTAGTCCTAGCCCTACATGTCTGTGGCATCGCTCCTGATTGGCTGTGTGCAAGGGGAATGACCTAACCATTGTACTATTGCACTGGGCCCATGGTCTACTCTTTATTTTGATTGGGCTTGTATTTTTCCTGTTCTGCTTGCTGTGTAATCCAATTGTAGTTGATAAGGCCAAATTATACTAAAGTATAATGGTAAAGTAATATTTACAACATCTCGTAACCTGTCTCACCAAATACCAAATACTATCAAATACCAGTCCCAGGCAGGTGGTTACCACATGTTCAGGGATCATTTTGTAGAAATCCGCTATTATATAGACTATATATATGCTATATGGCTGCAGGGGCCCAAGGATGCAAGGCCCACAAGGGCCTGTGGGGTTGCTGGTTGAGACCTTGTGCCCACCCAAGGACACCAACAGGTAGAACCCACCCACTCGGGACTGAGAGAGAGAGTGAGAGAGGAGAGAGAGAGAAGAGAGAGAGAAGAGAGAGAGAGAAAGGAGAGAAGAGAGAAGTAGAAACCAAGTATACTTTTTATTTTTCCTGGAGTTTGAGTCTTGGCACTGCCTTCTGGGGGTTTCTGAAAAAGAGGGAGAGATAGATGAAAATTCACTGGTCAGAGGTGGCGGGGCTGGGGTGGGGTGGGGGTGGCTGGGTTCAGAAAAGAAAGAAAAAGAAATACATACAAAGCAGGCAGCCTCTCCCTGATGCTGCTCTGGTCACTAACCTGGACCCTGCTTCCAACTGTCCAAGTTTTTCCTTTTATAGCATGAAAGGGGAGGGGGTGTGTCCAAGACTACATAAATGCCCAAAGCTGAGGAATTCCTGAGGGGCAGCTGATAAAAGAGAACTAGGTCTTGGGCATTCTTTCTCCAAGTCTCTTTAGTTCTTCTCTGTCTCCAGAGAAAACAGACTCTTTCAGGCCTGAGTTTCCAAAGTCTCCCAATGCCCAATGTCTTCATAGTTCTTTGTACCAGCCAGAGTCCCTCTTTGCTGGTCTCATCAGTATCTAACTTTTTCTCTTTTCCAGCCAACTCCCACTATTGGAAGGGGAGCAGAGACAGGTGACATTAGCACAGTCACAAGCTCACAAAATGAAGCAAGTCAGACACAACTTACAGCTAGAATCACCTCCCACACTCCCCAACTCCCCTCCCCCAGGGGTCACAAGCCAGGATATATAGGACTAGAAGCAGGAAGTTTTGACCTTTAAGTTGATTGGCTGTTGTCTAGGGTGTTTCATCATGTCTTTTTATGGCTATATGTCTAGGGTGGTATATTGTGGTTTATGGGGCTTTGGGGTCTGCATCATTATTGCTGGGATAGAAACAGTCCTTTAATGGAAACTTAGCCTTGTTAGCCTCAAATGGAAACTTAGCCTTGGTTCAACAAAATGGAGTCCCTTCTGCTCTAGGCTCATAGTACAAAAACTGCATCCAAGTGTGTGGAGACTCTGGTCATCACCACAATGATGGCAACAGAGGGAAGGGAAGAGGAAATCATAAAGGAGGAAGTACAAACTTAAAATAAGTGCATAGTATATGGACTGTAATTTAGGGAAAAGGGGGACATGAGAACAAAGGGACTTATTGTACTGCCAGGGTGACCTCAGGGACAGCCAAATCAAGGAGCACAGAAATGAGGAACACAGAGTCATTTGATCACAGTCTCTTCCTGATTCAGACCCTCTGGCCTGACTAAGTAGAGGTTCACAGGTTGCATTCCTGGCCCAGCACTGACAAAGCCCAGGGTTCAACTGGGCAACACTACCACGACAGGTAGTGTCCATCACTGTATTCCATCACTGGAAGCAATTGACAGGTTGGGTTCTGCAGTTTCAACCTGAAAAGAATCAGAACAATTAGATAGGGGAGATGGAATATTAATTAAACTGATCAGGCCCTAAAACAGTCGATGGTACTCTAATAAACACAGCTCTTCTTTTTTTTCTATTTTGGGGGGCCACACCCAGTGATACTCAGGGGTTATTCCTGGCTATGCACCCAGTAATTGCTCTGGCTTGGGATGCCAGGGGATTGAACCACGGTCTGTCCTAGGTTAACACGTGCAAGGCAAACACCCTACCACTTGCACCACTGCTCCGGCCCCAAAACACACTTCTTCTTACTTGTATTCAGGTTGTTACTTCCTTTTCCCCATAGTCTACTCAAGGGAGTGGGTTTTAAGTTAAGCCCACCAGAACGCATTTAATTCAATCAGCCACAGAAAAAGTGTTCTTCTCCACCTTCACCTTGAACCTTGGCAGACTGCTGCTGCTGCTGCTGCTGAATAATTTTGACTTGCTCCTTTGCATAAACACAGCAATACTGGATAGGGGTGGGACAGGTGACCTCCGGGATACTCCTGCAGAGGGTGAAATGCCCAAGGTCATCCTTCAGATCATCATGCTCAACTGGCCTGCCTTCCCATCTCTACATCAGCCAACCCTGACGTGACAGGTAAAGTATTCAACACCTGCTCTGTCCTCGACCAATCTCCAGAAATTCTCTGCAAATAATTGGGGCCCCAAATGGATAAAAAAAAAAGTTAGTACCTCCTGGGAATGCATCTCCTTTTGGGGGGGGTTGAGTCATACTTGGCAGCAATCAGGGCTTACTTCTGGCTCTGAGCTCAGAAATCGCTCCTGGCAGGCTCAGGGAACCATATGGGATGCCAGGATTCAAACCACTGCCCTTCTGCAAGCAAGGCAAATGCCCTGCCTCCATGCTATCTCTCCAGCCCCTGTTTTTGTTTTCTTTGTGGGCCACCCCAGGTGATGCTTAGGGCTTATTCCTGGCTCTGAGTTCAGGGATCACTTCTGCTGAACTCAGGAATATGGGGTGCCAGTGATTGCACTTGAATTGGCTTCAGGAAAAGCAAGTGCCCTCCTGCTGTTCTATTACTCAGGACTCCCACAAAGCAAACATGCAACAGGCACCTACAAATGTGGCCAAGGTTATTGCTGCGCTCCTCACATACCTACAGCCACCCTAGGAATCAGGGTGATTGTGTGTGTGAGTGCATGTGTGTGTGTTTCTGTGCACACACGCACATGGCCACGACTCAAGACAAGGGACAAGTGACTGGGTGGGGAAGAAACCAGAGGGCTGGATCTCTACCACTTCAGCTTCCTGGAAGCAGGTCACCAGCTCACCTGAAAGTGAGGACAGCAGCATGGACCAGGCTCCAGGTGCCTCCTGCCTCAGTACAGGGACCTTTCGAAACCTGTCTATCCCCTGGGTTGTGATTGGAGGCTGTCTAGTCTGGCGTGGGGGTTGAGGAGGTTCCATGATCCATCTTCTCTTTCTCCATTTGCTTAGGTTCCTGCCACCTCTGTAATGTGAGGCCTTCATGCATATCATGGCTTCCTGAGTCTTCGTAGGAAATTCCATGTCCATAGTTAGATGCCATGAGGTATGTCCAGTGCTTATGCAGACAAAGTGAGGCAGAATGTTGTGCATGTGTGATTCTGCCTCTTTTTGAGCCTGCTTTGAGCTTCCTTCTGGCGACTCACAGAGCTGCTGACAGCCATGGAGACCTGCGGATGAGGTGCTGCTTGACCCTGTGGTGCCAGGACCTCCCAGGCCACATCTGTAGGTGTCCAGGAGACCACAGGGAGCCTGTGGTTGAAGCTGGGTCAGCCACATGCCAGCCCTGAGGCATCGCCCACTGTGCTATCTCTCTGGCGCACTATGGCTCTTCTAGATCCTGGCCCTGAGGCACTTTTCTTTTTGCTTTTTGGGGCCACACCCTGTGATGCTAAAGGATTACTCCTGGCTATGCACTCAGAAATCGCTCCTGGCTCAGGAGACCATATGAGACACTGGGGAATCGCACCAAGGTTCATCCTAGATTGCCGCTGCTTGCAAGTCAAATGCCCTAACGCTGTGCTATTGCTCCGGCCCCAAGAGACACTTCTTTTTTTTTTATTTCTATATATATTATTTTAAAAATAATTTTAATTGAATCACTGCAAGATATACAGCCACAAAATTGTTCATAATTGAGTTTCAGTCATACAAGATCTAATACCCATTCCTCATCAGTGTACATTTCCTGCCATCAATGTCCCCATTTTCCCTCTGCCCTCTCCTCTGTCCTCTCCCTTGCCCGTTTCTATGGCAGACATTTTTCTGCTCTCTCTCTTCCTCACTCCCTTTCTCTTTCTGTCTCCTTCCTCTCCCCCTCTTCCTCTCCCTTTTAGTTTAGATACTGATTTGCAATATTGCTATGAAGGTATGTCATGCCAATCACTTTGCCTCCTTTCAGCACCCAGTTCTTGGGTGCTGAATTTTTGGCCTGATGATATATATTTCTGGGGTTCCCAGGGCTATCTCCTCAGTGCTGGGGACTGAGCTTTGGGACCCTGTTCTATCTCTCCAGCACCTGGAATGCTTTCTGAAGGTGAGTGTCTGGGCCCTCATGAGCTTTGCTAAGTAGCAGTGGAGCAGGGTTTGGCAGTGCATCCTTCCCAGCTCAGTCTGCCATGCACACCATGCCAAGGCCAATTAGACACACTGTGTTTCAGTCGAACGGCCACCAGGTGGTGCCCATGTCACTTTCTTCCAGGCCCAGATGCAGAGACGGTTGAGGGTTCTGAGATGCCACGCTCAAAGAAGAGCCCAAAGAAGGGGTCAGTCAGGTCACATGGAGGATGAGCAGCTCCTTTGCATCTGTGCGCATGCCCTTGTACAAATATTTTCTGATCATGCATTATGGCCAAGATACAGGGCTGTTCTGTATCTCCTAGCAGGCAGCTTACACATACCTGCAAGCCTCACTGTTGTGTGTAGAATGAGAGAGAGAGAGAGAGAGAGAGAGAGAGAGAGAGAGAGAGAGAGAGAGAGAGAGAGAGAGAGAGAGAGAGAGAGAAAAGCATGAATGTGGTGGGAATGTAGTGGGAGAGGAAAGTGCACAGGAACTCAGGTACCGAAACAAACTCTATTGCATTGGGGTGGGTGGGGACTGACATTGCTATGGGTAAACAGTGAGTGAGGCCTCTGAGGTGCTTTCTGGCATCTGTGCCCCTAACTGGGCCCCAGCACTGTCCTCCCATGTGCCCACTGCTCCCCATGAGCCCCTACTGCCCCTCATTGTCCTTCTCTGTCCCCACTGTCTCTTCTGTGAATGCGCAGCCCTGCCAATGCCCTGGATGGCACACCAGTGACCCTTTGTCATATCCTGTGTCTATCCGCCCCTTCTCCGAGCACCAATGAACCTGGCAGGCTTGGGCTGGAGGAGGAAGGGATGACACCGGGAAAGGCCTTTGGGAAACTTCAAGGGCTTGGTGGGAGCAGAAGACACTGGGTTATGTCAGTACATACCACAGGTGGGCGGGACCAGGGATAGTGGTGCCATGTCCTCAGCTTCATGGGTACAAAGGAAGGCACAACAAAGACCCTAGTCACTCCATCCTCTGTGGCTAAGTCTTCCTTCCCACTGGGACTATGTCCATCTGAACCCTCCAGAGCTGGGGGGGAAGTAGCTGCATGAAGAGGGGACCAGGCCTATTGCAGAGACAATAGCCCAAGGGTCCCAGGCATAAGCCACACACCGCATACTTACACCATACACACACCCCACTATCCCTCCACTCTCCCCTCATGGACACCCCACAGCCCACACACACATAGCCCCACCCCATCACACACACACACTAGACTCAGCTCCACACACTCCACACACCCACATATGCAACACACATGCCTGACAGCCTATCGCACACATACTACAACACCACATAGCTTACACAACTGATAGATAAGGCACTACAGCCCACATGCCCCATATTCGCCCTGCACACACACTCTATGCAATACATGCCACATGCACCACACAGACACTATGTTCGCACATGTCTCATTTGCGCACACACTGTGCATACACACACCATCACACCAGGCACACCGACTGCTCACGCTGCTCTCGCTGAGAGGTGCAGTGTTCCCAAAGCCTCCATTGAATTAAATATCCCCCGATCCCCACTGGCATTCAAGGGTCATCCCTGAGATGAGCATTGTCACCTCTCTGTGACTCTTCCTGCCACTTGGATGAGCCCCCAAGTTGTCCTGACTGTCTTTCCTGATCGAAGGGGAACCAAGTCCTCACAGTCCATCCTTCTTTATTCAGTGCCAGGAGCAGCAAAACCCCCACTGGGAGAGTCCCTGAGCTTGGGGAGAGAGGTCACAAGACCCCCTGTCTCTTGAGGGGTACAGTGCCTGCCAGGAGTAGCGTCTGAGTAGCCACAGGGTGTGGTCCAGAGACAAAAAATATCAATGAAACAGAATGGGGGCAGAGGAAGAAACCCCAACACTTGCAAGCACATGGCCACATGCAAGCAGTGGCAGATGTGGAGCTTATAGAAAGCAGAAAGTGGTCACCATAATCTGGACGTAACCCTGGAAACTCAGCATGGAGGCAAAGAGCCAGGTCCCCCCTGAACTTTTATCACTCTGTGTGGCTAATAGGACTGAGGGAAGGTTTGCTGAGTAAGCACCCAGACCGTCAGCTGGAGGTGGGACCAGGAACACTTGCATGAGTCTTGGGGCAACTGTGGGGAAAGTGCAGCCCTGGATCCTAGGCAGTGACCTCACTGATGCTCAGTGCCCAGCCCTAGACAAGGTTGACATCCAGGAGGCACATGGGTGGCCCAGGAGAGAGTTCAGACCAGGCCGAACCTTGAGGCCAGCAATCAACTCCAGTTGTTAGAGGAAAAAGGCACAGAGATAGCAGGGATCCCCAGAGCAGTAAGGGGATGTGACTTGTTACTTGTTCTGCCAAGTCATCTGGATTACTGCTTCCAGCTGAGGAAAGATAGGCTACTCAGGTGGCACATTCCCTGTAGAGGCCACTCTTCCTAGGACGGGCCACTCAGCGCCTGTCACTCTGTTCCCCACAGACGGGCCCTGCAGAGTCGCCCCTCCGCTGGACCCCACTTGCCTGAATGTCTGTGAACGTATCTGCTGTGAACCTATGAGGTTCGAGGTGTGGTAAGTGAACCTGGGTCTGGGAGGAGCCCTTTGAGGTTTGGGGGTTTCACCACCTCGGGATTTTGCCCTGAGGGACCTCCCAATTCAACACGCTGCACCTCGTGGCCACCGGGAGGCAGTAAACGCAGGTGTTTCTCAAGGCTGCCTCTTTGGAGAGTGGGGCCTGTCCTGTCCCTCTGTCGTGTGCACTGACCAGCAGCGATGTCTCTGGCTCAGGCCCAGCGCTCCTGACCACACTTAGAGCCAGAGCTGGCCCCGGTGCTCCACAGCCACAAGCTGATGGTGTTAGAACCACTAACATGGGCACCCCATGAGGAAAACACCAATGCAGCCTTGACTGGTGCCCATCAGGGGAACATCTGCAACTGGGGAAGTCTTCAGTCCCCGGGGGCTCAGCCCCGAGGCTCCAATATCAGCCGCTTCTGCCCAAGAGCCGAGCATCAGGCCGCCCAGCGTCGCAGATCAGCGTTTCTCTTGCTTCCTCCCCGTCCACGCAACGGCCTAGACAAGGCCCCCTGTGCGTGCGTAGACATCTAAACACCACAGCCCGACAGCAGTGTCCCCCGAGTGCGGGTGCAGGAGTGGAGAGTGGTTTCAGCCTGGGTCCATGCTCCCGGCTTTCTGGGCTATTGTCTGGTGTTCTCTAACAGCTGTCCTCACCCTCGGACTTTTCACAGTGTGACCTTGCAGATGAGGACTCAGCCCCAAGGGACAGGCATGTGGGCTTCCATCTTCATGCAGGCGACGAGAGCCAGCTACTGTCTGCTTATGCGGTTATTTTATTTGTTTGTTTGTTTGTTTATTGACCATATTCGGTGGTGCTCAAGGCTTATTCCTGGCTCTGCACTTGGGGGTTACTCCTGGTGGAGCTCAAGACACTATATGGGATGCCAGAGATCAAGTCCAGGTCTGCTGCTGCATGACCTTGTTATTTAACAACACAAGCGAAGGCTCTGGTGACCTGGGAGGGGCCTCATCCAAAGTGGGAGGACTGTCATGCTGGACCTGGCATCTTGGCATCATCCTTGCCTAGGAGCCAGTTCTGGCTTTGTCTCCAGTTTTGTTTAACTTTGGGGCCAAATCTGGTGTTGTACTCAGGTTTCTCCTACACCTGGAGTCCCCCCTCCTGCTCCTTTCATACGGTTACTCAGCCTGATGGTGCCATTGTGGGTACAAGTGGGACTGATTCTCCCAGTTCTTTTCAGAGGGCAGTTAGGTACATCCAGGAAGTTCTCAGGTTCAGTGCTCCGGACTGAGGATGAGGCACTGCTGGGCGCCAGGTCCCTGTGGTTCTTGATGGGTCGGAAGCACAAGATGTCTCAGGGAACATTGGGGTGCGGGTTTGCCTGTGAGCAGGATCATTCCTTTTGCAGAACTCCTTTCTGTTTCTTTGTTTGAAGGCCACGACTGGCCATACTCAGAGCTTACTCCTGGATCTGCATTCAGGAATTACTCCTGGCAGGCTTGGGGGACCATACGCCGGGATCAAACATGGGTTGGCCGCATTCAAAGCAAATGCCCTCCCTGCTCTACTACCATTCTGGCCCCAGAACTCCACTTCTGATGCCAAGTGAAAACAGGCTTCACTTAGCCAGGAACTTCCAGATGGTTCTCGGGATATAGTGGGGTTTGGGGGCTGCTGAAAGGCTGTTTGTGCTTCTGGCCATGCGTGGATGTTGCTTTTAGAATTGGGAAGAAAGTCTGCCCAGAGACTGGGGGACTGAAGGCCATCTTCTGCCTGGTGAATAAGGGAGAACAATGGCATCATATGGTGAGTGGGTCATCCATAGTCAAAGTTCGGTATGAACTAGACAGATAGGAATGCCACATGTCACAGAGGAAAGCACAAAGACGATCTCACAGGGTTTCATTTAGCTCATTCCGAAGTGCTTTGTCCTTTTGGAACACTTCAGAACAACCACATTGGCCTGCAGTTCATTGTAAATCCATTTGCGTGTGTGGCTTTGTGTCCTGCCATGGGAAGCTAGAAGCAGTGCTTTGTTCTCGGCCGGTTTTTGGAGCCACCTTCACTTCTGCCCCTTTGCTGTGACTGGTGCTGTGACTGTGCAGGCTCGATGGGGGTGCCCCCTACTGGGGGCAACTGTGTTTTGTGCCTGCATCAGTGCCTGCTCTGCCTGGTGCAAGCCCAATGGGTGCCAGTTCCTGAAAGTGTGTTTCTCTGGGCCTTGCCCTGTGGTCTTACTCTGAGGCCTGTGACCATGTGGGTGAGGTGAGAAAACCCCAGGCAGGTTCCCCCTGTGCTAGGCTCTGCCAGACTGGGCACATGGCTCAGGTGACAGAGATGTCCTGTGTTTGACAACGAGTCTTGATGCTTTTGAGAAATAGCTACTTACTCCTGGCTCTGCTCTCAGGAATCTCTCCTGGCAGTACTCAGGGGACCCTATGGGATGCCAGAGACAAACCCAGATTGGTCTTGTGAAAGGCAAGCACCTCCCCCCCACCTCCCACACCCGTACTATGGCTCTGGCCCCATAGCTGCTTCTTGCTGCTAAGGTGGGATCTTCCATGGTGGATTCTTGAGGTTCAATTCTGCATATGAAATCTCCTGAAATTCTTTTTTTCTGTGGGATGTGGGACTCACCACACTGGTCATTGAAAACACACAAGTGATATTTCATACTTTCATGGGTCTTTGCATATATTTTTTAGAAAAAAATATTTATTTTTAATTAAAATATTTATTTAAGCACCATGATTAGAAACATGTTTATAGTTGAGTTTCAGTTATAAAAAAAGTACACCCCCTTCATCAGTGCAACCATTCCACCACCAATGCCTCTATCTCCCTCCTCCCCTCGCCTTTCTTCCAGGAAAGCATTCTATTTCTCTCACTCACTACCATTATCATGATAGTTGTTGGTATAGTTATTTCTCGAACTGCACTCACTAATCTTTGTGGTAAGGTTTATATCATGGGTTGGTTCTTTTGACCCTCATCTCTTTGCATACATTTTTGTTTGTTTTTGGGCCACACCCGGTGATTCTCAGGGGTTACTCCTGGCTATGTGCTCAGAAATCGCTCCTGGCTTGGGGGACTATATGATCCAAGGGATCGAACTGCGATCCATCCTAGGCTAGTGCTTTACCACTTGCACCACCGCTCCAGCCCCTTTGTGTGTGTGTGTGTGTGTGTGTGTGTGTGTGTGTGTATTTTTTAGTTTTTTGGGTCACACCCGGCGTTGCTCAGGGGTTGCTCCTGGCTGTCTGCTCAGAAATAGCTCCTGGCAGGCACTGAGGACCATATGGGACCCCGGGATTCGAACCAACCACCTTTGGTCCTGGATGGGCTGCTTGCAAGGCAAACGCCGCTGTGCTATCTCTCCGGGCCCTTTGTATATATTTTTAATGTCATTACTGGTGTGTTGGATTTCGATTTGTAATGTCTGTTTGTTTTGTTTTTGTTTTGCTTTCTGGCTTCTCATTTTTCCTTGTTGATCGGGGTGATTTATAGACATTCTCCTCCCCCCACAAGTGGTTCTCTTGGCCTCACCCTGCTCTCTCGGGTTTGACAGGTGAGCACTCTACACAATCATCACTTCTCAGCTCCTTTATGCCCCCCAAAGACTGGTCATGCAGTCACGCAGTGCATGTTTCACTTTCAACACTCACATCTTTTCCTTTGGTTCTTAACTGTTGGTTTCTGTACCGCACTGGAGGTGCTTAGGGACTACACTCAGCTCTGTGCTCAGGTGAGACTCTTGGCTGCATCTAGACCATGAGAGGTTGGGGTTTGAACTGGGTTCTTCTGCAGGGAAAGTCTGCTGATATTTTTGTGCTGTCTACAGCCCCCTGCAACATAGCAGTAAGAAGAATTGAAGCTGAGGCCTCACACTTGCAAGCAAGTGTGAATAGTCCCCGCCCTGCCTGGCAAGAATTTTTCAATCAAAAGAATAAGAAGAATTCTCTCCTGCGCCCCTCATCACAGCCTATTTCCCGATGTCCCAGGCTCCATTTTTGACAGACAATGTGGGATTCCCCTAAACTCTGCATTGGGGTGGGGGGAATGCAGCTGCAATCTGGGTAAGTAACTTTTCTCCCCAGATGGCTGAATTTCAGAAGCCAGAATGGGACCTGATCCTTGGGGATTTTTCACCAATTAGCAGGCTGATTCTGCTGTGCATTTTCTCAGGTTGGGCTTTCAAAGTTCAATCTTTGATGAAGTTTGTTTAGAAGTTTTATGCCTTTATATTTGGGCCATACCTGATGATGCTCAGGGATTACCCCCTGGCTCTGCATTCAGGAATTATGCCTGGCAGTACTTGGGGAAATCATATGGGGCGAGGGGGTTTAACCTTGGTTTGGCCACATGCAAGGCAAATGCCCTCCCAGCTCTTCCACTGTTGGGGTGGGGTGTTTAGATCACATTTGGCAGTGCTCAGAGTTTACTCCTGGCTTTATTCGCTGCGATCATTCCTAATGGTTATCAAGGGACCATTTGGGGTCCCAGGGATTGAACCTGGGTCAGCTATCTGAAAGGCAAGTGCCCTACAGCCTATAGTATAGGAAAACTATAAGCCTATTTATAAAACTTATAAACAAGTCAAAGTGATAGTATAGATTATAAAACAAAGTGACTTTGTCTTGATTATAAGTTTTATAAATAGGCTTATAGGTTTTCTTAGAAAAGTGGAGGGATCAGGAAGGAGTGACGTGTGAGATTAGGTTTTACTGACACACAGCATGGGGGCATTAAGAAATGGGTACAGGTACTAGAGGATTAAGGAGTAATACAGGTGAAGTGATGTTGGGTCTAGGAGAGGAAGGGTATGAAAGATAATAAAGTGCAAGATGGAGATCATGAAAAAGTCATAGGAGCAGTGGATCAGTATGGGGAGCAGCAAACAAAAGGGTGCAGGGAAATGCAGATGGGGGACAATGCAAGCACATAAGTGATGCAGATACAATTGTTTAAAGATATAGGTACTAACATGATGAGTGAATGTACTCACAGATATGGAATGCAGGTACAAGCAAATAAATGCACAGTACAAGCAGGCAGGAGATGCAAGACAGCGAGAGATGTGGGTGCAGGTGTAGGAATCTAGATAAATGAATGCAGGAGATGACGTTGCAGGGAAGGGTTGCAGAAAGGTTGGGGTGCTAGAGCTGAGAGAGGCAGCAATTGAACAAATGGGCAGGGAGATGAGGTGTACTGTACAGGAGAAGCTAGTGGCATGAATCAACAAGTGAAATGGTGTAAGAGTAGCAGGTGAAGGGATGTGAAAGATGATGGGGTGCAGGGTGCAGACGATGGGAAGAGGATGCTGTAGATTAAGTTGTGTAAGAATCAGTTGAATGGAGGGACTTCACTAAAAGGGAATAGTAACTTCAGACAGAGGGTGCTGACCCCACTTATTGTGTGTGTGTAGGTGTGTAGGCTAGGGAAAAAATGGGTTCAACAGAAAAGGGTCATAGTAGCAGCAGATGGAGGGGTACAACAGATGAAGAGGTGAGGCAGATAAAGGGACAGAAACGAGAAGACAAATAGGTGGAGCAGATGAGGGGTTCAGGAAACAACAGGTGATGAGGTGCATCCAGGAGAGGGCACAGAAATTGAAGGGCTTCAGGAAACAAGAAATGAAGGGGTACAACAGATGTGTGTGGACTAGGAGGTGAAAGGGTACGGGAAATGATGGGTGCAGGATGCAGATGGTGAAAGGTTCTAGGCAGGAGATTGTGTAGGGATGAGAAAAGGGGTGTGGAGCCAGGATGGGGTGCAATGGACAGTGCAGAGACGAAGAAATAAAGGAGCAACCGAGCAGACAAGCAGTGTGTGTCCCACCCAAGCCGCCCTAACAAATTCTTCCTTGTCTTTTGGCATCAGGCATGTCAACCCTCTGGTGGCCACCAGGGGACAGCGTCTGAGTTCTCTGAGATATGGTATAAAGGGCTTTGTATGGGCTTCAGGACAGCAGACAGTGCAGGAGGCCACAGGTGCTCGGAAGAAGTGAGTGGGGGTGGCTCCCAAGACTGGACAGTGGACAGTGCAAGAAAGACTCGGGACAGGATGAGGCTGTCCACTGCTGCACAGCCTGCCTCTTTCTTTCGGGGTCACTGTGTGGAACCCCACATCAGCTGGGCTTCAGGTCTCATCCTGGGACATTTGAAATCCATGAATGTGATTTACACAGTGGAGTCCCTTGACATCCGCCCCCACCAGCTGAACGTGGCAACTTTCTGGGTGGCTGAAGCTCCAGGACGTCCACTGTAGCGCTGAGGACAGAGAAACCCCCGCTCAACCTGCACTGACACCTCATTTAGGAAGTGTCGGCCCAGACTAGAGAGTCTGGACCCATCTCGTCCCGCTCCTCCTCTCTGCAACCCACAGGAGCCACAGGCACAAACTTGGCCCGGCTCTACCTGCCCACAATTTCCCTGTGCACAACCATGGCTTCTGGGGACATGTCCCAGGCTGGGAGTCTGTCCCTTCCTTGGGGGTTCAGGAACTGCCAGCCAAGCCCTCTCATGCTCACCTCATTTCCAGGTCTGAGAACCCCCCACACCGGCACCTCCATGTTTCTTTGGCAGACCTGGCATTTGGAGGGCCCGAAGGCTCAGCTGGCAGTCTGCGTAAGGTGTTCCCAGCGCAAGTTCCCAAATGCCAACTCAGCTGGACCCAGCTTCAGGCTGCTGGGACTGTCCTGCCAGGATCACACATAATGAGCTTTTGGGGTACCCTGTACCTCCCCCACATGTCCAGGCCACGGCCCTTCTCCCTGAAATTGCAATCTTCAGTGGGCCCCCAGCACCCCATGTTTACCCACCCTGGGTGAACCTGCCTCCCTGCGGCTTCTCTGACTCCGCGAGGCTCCATCTCTGCTGCCGGGCTAGTGTGCACTCAGCTCGCCTGCTCTAAGTGGGCTCGTTGGTTGGTTCTCTTAGTGTGGACATGGGTGTGTAGCTGATGTAGCTTGGAGTCCACGATGGGGGAATCCTGCAGAGAGCAGTAACTGAATTTCTGGCAACTCAGAGCCCTTGTGCATAGGTACAAGGGAGCTCAGAACACATATCTGAACACAGCTCTCACATATCTTCTCCTCTGGGTCAGTGGAGGTAAGATAAGTGGGGAGCATTGACTCCCTAAATGAGGTGTCAGTGCAGGTTGAGAGAGCTTTCTCTGGCCTCAGTGCTGCAGTGGACGTCCTGGAGTTTCAACCACCAGAAAATTGCGATATTCAGCGGGTGGGGGCGGATGTCAAGGGACTCTGCTGTGTAAGTCACATTCATGGGATTTCAAATGTCCCAGGATGAGACCTGCAGCCCAGCTGATGTGGGGTCTCACACAGTGACCCAGGAAGAAAGAGGCAGGCTGTGCAGCAGTAGACAGCCATGTCCTGTCTCCAGAGTTTTCCTCAAACTGTCCACTGTCCAGTCATGGGGGCTGCCTCCACTCATTTCTTCCCAGCACCTGTGGCCTCCTATACAGTCTGCATTGTTCTGAAGCCCATCGGGGCACTCTCAGCTAACCCACATCTCAGAGTTTTCTTGATGCTCTTCCTGGTCCCCAACCCGGCAGAGAAATGGGAACAAAAACAGAAGCTGTGGGTGAGTCATTGCCCAGAGGCACAGGCCAAGAGCAACTTGGAAAGAGACTCTCAGCCCCTGTCCCCAAATTTTCGGTGGAAGATGCAGTGTGCACAGCCATCTGTGCTGGGCTGTCCGAGCAGGGCTGCTCCCAGGCAGCACTGAATTCGTTGTGCGAATCAGCCAGTGACATTTAATCAGGAGCCTGGAATCGAATCACTTAGGGCTGGCCAGCTTCCTGCCCTGTCGGCCACTCCTCATCAGCAGTGGCCTCAGTCCATGAGCCCTGGCCCCAGGACGCTGCCTCTGGGGAAGTCTCAGTGGGGCATCTGTGTCCACCACTTGCCACTCAGTGCTGCCCATCATATCTGGGGTGAGTGGACACAGGCCAGGTAGGAATTCCCTCCAGCTGTCCTGAGCTGTCCTAGCAAAGCAGACCTGCTGGCTTGGACCCTTTAGGCGTCTGTCTTTGTGTGGACAAGCGAGGCCCTTCCTGACCACACATGGCTTGCAGATGCCCCTCAGGCAGAGCAGGGCAGAGTGTTCTGGAAGTTTTTGCAGCCTACCCCTGTGTAGGCGTCCTTAAGTCTGGTCGACTGGCCCTCAGGAGGGCACAGCAGAGGGCAAGGGTGCTTGAGAACACAGACTGAGAGTGTCTTCATGTCACAGGGAGCAGCAGACAGACTGGGGTGCCTCCTGCCTCAGGAGGAGGACAACACCGATTTTGGGCCAGCCACCTCCTCCTCCTCCACCTGCCTAGGTAAAGATTCCCTGTGGGGTCCACACCATGTCCCCGTCCAACGCCCAAGGTTGTTTTTCTCCCTGACTGCCCTGGATCTCATCTGAGGAGCTGGGAAGTGGCTGAGGGGCTGGTGTCTCCTGGGAAAGGCCAGAGCCAAGGGTGGTGTAGTTTACGTTCTGGTCCTGCAGCTATAATCCACTAAGTGCTTATCTCCAGGCCGTGCAGCTTTGATGTTGGAGATTATGGCCTTCCCAGGCCCAAAGCCGCATGGACACCCCCATGGTGAACCCAGGTTCGGGAGTAGCAGAGTCTGCACACTCCCCCACCGCAGCTCTGGACCCAATCCAAGCACTGCACCTCCCACTCGCGCCACTAGGTCTGGGGAGTGGAGCTTCGGTACAACTAATAATGTCCCTGTTCAGGGGCTTGAGAGTTAGTCCAGTGGGGGAGGGCCCTTGCCTTGCACATGGCCAATGAGGGTCCAATCCCAGCATCCCACATGGTTCCTCAAGCACACCAGGGTGTGAGCTCCCCAACCCCACAAAATAGCGTGCGTCTGATGTTTTCCTGCTCCTGTGTCTGCATGCAAGCCCCCTGCTGTGCCGTTTCAGGGTTGACCTGTTATACTGTGTTCACATGTCACCTGTTTTGTGTTGGGTGTCTGGTGAGGAGACAGACAGTCACAGTGTCACAACATCCTACAGAGTCCAGGTAGCATTGGGGGATGCTTTACCTGCAGAAAACCCCCACATTCCCTGTCATTGCCCCCTCAGATGCCTGGATATGAGCAAGACATCCTGAGCAGGTGTATTGCGAGTCTGAGAGTGATGATACCCCACAAAGGCTTTTTCAGGTGTACTTCTGGGCACCAGTGTCTTCCAGGGAAGACTGCAGGAGGTGCCCCCCAACGAGCCAAGCTAACCCTGCTCTTCTGAAGCATAGAGGGGAGGGTTCCGACTCCAGCACAATAACCTGCACTTTTTTTTTTTTTGGTTTTTGGGCCACACCCGGCGGTGCTCAGGGGTTACTTCTGGCTGGCTGCTCAGAAATAGCTCCTGGCAGGCACGGGGGACCCTATGGGACACCGGGATTAGAACCAACCACCTTTGGTCCTGGACCGGCTGCTTGCAAGGCAAACGCTGCCGCTGTGCTATCTCTCCGGGCCCATAACCTGCACTTTTGATCACCTTTTTGTGATCAAAAAGTACCAGGATTTACAAAGAGATTCGTGATTACAATATTTCAATCCCAGTACTGCCCCTGGCCCAATCTCTGCAGCTCTGAAAGAGGCAGTGGGCTGAGCCCGTGATGTTGACCCAGCCCCACAGCGCCTCCTTCTCTGCACAGAGGCCTGTGGGGCCCTGATGGGGCAGCATGCCCGTTGCTATGGCGATTCAGCCCCTCTGAGCTCCTTGGTGTGAAGCTTGGCAGCTGCATAGAAATACCCAGTGGCAGGGCCACTGAGTCCCGGACAGCTCAAGAAGAGCCCCCAGAGTTCGAAACACTGGGCCCCTCAAGCCCTGCTCCCACCCCAAATGTGCCCCTGACTTACTGGTGGTTCCATATCACAGAACCGATGAACTCACAGGCCTTGTTCAAAACCCAATCAAGGGCCAATCCCTGGTCCAGGCTCCTGGCTTGACATGTAAGCTGCAGCTTTTTTTGGTCAGGGTGCACCAGGCGGCACTGTGTGTGTTCTCGGGCCTGAGCTGGCTGGCTGGTGTGTGTGTGTGTGTGTGTGTGTGTGTGTGTGTGTGTGTGTGTGTGTGTGTGTGTGTGTGTGTGTGTGTGTGTGTGTGTGTGTGTGTGTGTTACTGATTGGTGGGATTTGGGAGCACTGGGGATACTGGTACCAGGAGTATATTGGGGTGGGCCAGTGGGGACAGGGATGAAACTCGAGGTCTTGCATGTGCACCGCTGTTTTGACCTGTTGCTGGCCAAATAAACTTCAAGCCTCTGTCCTACTGAAAATACCTGTTGGTAGTTCTAAATAGGGACACTTCTTCCTCAGGTGCCTGGGAGACTGCTTGGCAGGAGAGAGGTAGTGGTGGTGGAAAGACAGACTGCACTTAACCCCGCCTTAAAGAGCTTCCCAGGTTCCTCCAGGATTATTTCCTCTCTTGGGTTAAGTGCATTTACCAAGAAAGTGGTACCCACTTTTTGGACTGTGCTCTGGAGATCTGGCTCCCTCCATACAGGCCCGAGTGTCTGACCATCCACTCAGACTTCAGTAATTTTCGGTGGGGAGGCGAATATGCAGCTACTCCCAGCTCAGCTCTCAACATCCCATGCTGTGCTGGGCTCAGTCCAGGCCTGCCTCATGCCAAGCCAGTGTTCAGCCTATTCGCTCTGGACATTGACCTACGCTTTCTCCTTCTCCTATGTTGGGTGCTGTTTTGAGATTTTTATAGTAGAAGAAATTTTCAGTTCCCACATCCACAGATCCTGCACATATAACATTCTGATAAACAAAGCTTTCGTCGCCTACCAGAGACTCGTTTCAAGTTTAATGGAAAAAGGCAAATGATCCGTCCAAAAAAAGAAAAAAATAGCAAATTACTGCTGACCAGGGAAGACAGACATA
The DNA here is from genome assembly GCF_024139225.1 of Suncus etruscus. Classification (NCBI taxonomy): domain Eukaryota; kingdom Metazoa; phylum Chordata; class Mammalia; order Eulipotyphla; family Soricidae; genus Suncus; species Suncus etruscus. The sequence continues at coordinate 135,000,092 of NC_064853.1, read as the reverse complement.
CACAGAATATTCTCAGAAGCAAACACAATCTTTTCCCCAGTGACAGTGAAAACCCTGAATCACATGCTTCGGGGGTGGGGCCCATTATTGTCCTTTTGGGGAGCAGCTGAGACAGGAAACCATTTTTTAAACAGTATTTTCAAACAACTGTTTAGTACTGATTTTTATTGTGTGGAACATTTCAAGCATGATCAAGTCTGTCCCATTAGAATGGCATCTGCAAAGTTGTCCCTAAAGAAGAAAGAGCATGTTACATAAAATTCAAATATCAAGTTAGGCAAAGAGAATTCATTCACTGAACCTAGCTCTTGTAAAGAGGCAGAGAACGGCAGGGAGTGATGGTAAAAATAAATGCAGTATTGACCTGGAGGGGGCTGCTTGTGGCTTGCAGCAGCCGGGCATATTTTTTTGTCAAATTTATTTATTCCTTGCTGATTTATATTCATGACACAATTATAAATGCTAATGTTATCTTTTGCCTTTGAGCTACGAGTTATAAACATGCTGGCTTTGCGATTACAAGGGATACGGTGGTTTTTTGGTTTTTTTTTTTCATGTTAAGCAGAGAAATTGATATATTTTTAGTTGGTGCTTTACCAGGAATTGCTGCTAAATTTTGAAAGGATGTTTTTAGCATCTATGTAGATGAGTATATCATTTTTATTATTTCTCCTACTAGAATGGGGCACAGGACAGACATCATAATAGAGCACTATTATTGCCTTTCTGAAATAATACTGCAATGACGTAGCTCTTAAATTTACACTTTGCTTGAGCCCATTTTTATGAAGGGTTCTTGCTGTGATGCCACAAGGCAAGGCTGTACCATGGGAGCTCATGGCTTTTTTTAGGACTAGGTTTGATGATCGCTGATAAATGCAGCCAGTTAGAAGCATTTATATTTCTTCTCTGCAGCCAGAGACAGCCAAGGTCTTGGCACTAGCTCATCTCCAAGCAGCTGTTCAAACCTTAATTCATGTCCAATTCTCTTCCCAATACCCTCGCTCCCATTGGGGTTTGCTCCCTCTGGGGACACTCTCTCCTTCCAGCAGAGTAATCAGCTCCAAGCATCACCTCTTGGAAACTGGACATTTATAAAGGCCTTTTGAATCTGATGCCAGGACAGTCCATGGTGGCCAGAATGAATGAATGAATGAACAGAATAGATCTTGAAAACTGTGGATCTGGAACTATGTTTGCCCCCTCCTTGCCATCATAGAGCAGATGAGGAAGCCCCTGGTGATAAGCCCTTCCAACCCTTGGGGGTGACGGGAGAATGAACCCAGGACAGTGACCCCAGAGCAGGCACGAGTGACTGGAGGGAATGGGAAGCGAGCAAGCAATCTCAAAAGAACTGAAGGTCTCACCTTCAGGCTCAGCACACAGGTGAAAAGCTGAGTACAAGAGAGACAGTTCAGTGAGCAGGGTGCTTGCTTTACATGTAACTGACCCAGGTTTAATCCTTGGCACTGCATATGATCCCCTAAACCCTGCCAGGGGAGATCTGTGAGTGCAAAGCCTGGAGTACCACCATGTGTGGCCTCAAGACAAAAACCATAAACAGAGAGAAAAGCCAAGTGTAGTCGAAGAAGCACCACATGGGATGAAAAAGAAACTGCTGGGATGAACAGAAAATTCCAGAACCTGGGTGTCTTGCTGGGTGGGGCCCCTGCACCCTTGGGTGCAGGCAGGAAGCTAGAGATCTCTGAGGCACTGCACTTCCTCCTGAGACAAGCATTTCCAAGCTGAGTGGGGATTTGTGCGGGGGATGGTATAGCATAGCCTGTTGCCCCAGGAGCTGGATCTGCTGGGCTGAGACCACACAGCCGGAAAGGACCTGCCCCACCTGTGTCCTCCACCAGGACATGAGCGAGAAATGTGGATTTTGCAGCATCGCCTATGTTGTCTGCAGTGATTTTTCTGTTTGTCAGGCAGTGTGAAGACTCTCATTGCCAGGACAACAATATTTGTTCAGTAGAAATGAAAACAGCAGCTCCTGCATGGCCGGGGCATGGTTATAAGGCCCTTCCGGGCAGAAAGATCTTCAGAGCAGCCCAGGGTTCATGGCCAGATTTCCTGTCCAAGCAGCAGAAGGCAGAGATGATGGTGAGGAGGGAGAGAAAGCCAGAATGTCTGGTCTGACAGGCACAAGGCAGTGAGATGATGGTGCCTATTCTCTCCGTAGCAGGAGACAGATGCCAGATGAACTGGACAAGGTACTGGGCTAGACACAGTCCTGACCATGCAGCATAGAAAACGGTGTCTGGTAGATTAGGACACCTAATCCCAACAAAGGTAGAGAAACCCTGTGCAGTGAGAATCAAGAAACACTTTTGTTCCAGCAAGAAGCTGCTGGGACATGCCCATCCCATGTGCTGCTGCTATGTCATGGTAAAGAACAGGTCCAGGACAGTGTAACTACAAACTGGACACTGTCCATAGGCCTCACCAGGCACCACTTACCTAGGGAACATGGGTAAATGTGAACCATTTGTGCATGGAGGTTCAGAGCAGGCTGTAACTTTTGGGCTTGGAGACACACACACACACACACACACACACACACACACACACACACACATACACTTTTTTTTTTGCAGGATTTTTTTTTTCAATAATATCTTTATTTAGGCACCATGATTACAAACATGATTGTAGTTGGGTTTTAGTTATAAAAAGGAAAACCCCCTTCACCAGTGCAACTTTCCCACCGCCAGTGCCCCCGTCTCCCTCCTCCCCCACCCCACCTGCATTTAAGACAGGCATTCTATTTCTCTCACTCACTCCCATTGTCATGATAGTTGTTAGTGTCGTTATTTCTCTAACTGCACTCACCACTCTTTGTGGTTAGCTTTATATCATGGGCTGGTTCTTTCATACCTCATCTCTATTGTCTCTGGGTATTATTACCATACTATCTTTTATTTTTCTTAAATCTCACAGATGAGTGAGACTATTCTGTGTCTATCTCTCTCCTCTGACTTAGTTAACTTAGAGTAATAGTTTCCATGCCCATACATGTACAGGAAAATTTCATGACTTCATTTTCCTGATGGCTGCACAATATTCCTTGTGCATGGCTTCTTTAGCCACTCATCTATTGTCAGGCATCTGCTTATTTCCAAATTCTGGCTCTTGTAAATAGTGCTGCAATAAATATAGATGTATTGTGTTTTTGTGGTCCTAGGAGTGGTATAGCTGGATCATATGAGAGCTCAATTTCCCGTTTTTTTTGAGGAATCTCCATATTGTTTTCCATAAAGGCTGGACTGCATTCCTACCAGCAGTAAATGAGAGTTTCTTTCTCCCCATATCCCCGCCAACACTGAATGTTTTTTCTTTTCTATGATGTATGCCAGTCACTGTAGCGTGATATGGTAGCTCATTGTTGTTTTGATTTGCATCTCCCTGATGATTAGTGATGAGGAGTATTTTTTTCATGTGCCTTTTGGCCATTTTTATTTCTTCTTTGAGAGATTGTTCGCTTATTCTCCCCATTTTTTTGACGGGGTTAGATTTTATTTTTCTTGTTAAGTTCTGTCAGTACCTTGTGTATTTCAGATATTAGCCCTTTATCTGATGGGTATGGGGTGAAGTTTCTCCCATTCTGTGGGTGGCCTTTGTATCCTAGTCACTATATCTTTTGAGATGCAGAAGCTTCTCAGCTTAATATAGTTCCATTTGTGGGCCTGGAGAGATAGCACAGCGGCGTTTGCCTTGCAAGCAGCCGATCCAGGACCAAAGGTGTTGGTTCGAATCCCGGTGTCCCATATGGTCCCCCATGCCTGCCAGGAGTGACCCCTGAGCACCGCTGGGTGTGGCCCAAAAACAAAACAAAACAAAAAAAAAATATATATATATATAGTTCCATTTGTTTATCTCCACTTCCACTTGTTTGGACAATGATCCTTGAAGATGCCTTTAGTCTCAAGTCCTCTTCAACAAGTGGCGTGGGACAACTTGTCAGCCACATGCAAAAAAGCAAACTCAGACCTCTATCTAACACCATGCACAAAGGTCAAATCCAAATGGATTGAAGGCCTTGATATCAGACCTGGAACCATTAAGCTATATAGAAGAACACATGGGTAAAACAGTCCATGACATTGAGACTAAACACAGCAATACTCTTGAGTACTCTTGAGGAGAGGAGATATGAGCACCAGGGCCCAGGCAGACATGAAGGCAGAGTGGGAGAGAGCCACATTAGGAAGAAACAAGAACTCTGGGGGTTCTGTATTTCTTTTCTCTGTGGAATCAGCGGAGTCTGTGCCAAATTTTCTTTCCAAAGAGTTGGGCTTGATCTATCCCTGAGGCTTTTTGAAACTTGTGTATTTGATTTTTTGTGTCACATATGGAAGTGCTCACAGATCATTCTGAGAGGGCTTGTGGGACTCCATGTGATGCCAGGGATTGAACCCAAACCAGCCACTTGCAAGACAAGTGACCTTGCTGCTGTTCTATCACTCTGGCCCGAGTTCTGTTTTGAAAAAGGATCGCCAGACCAGACAGAGATGCACGAGAGCACAAGTCAGAGCAAAAACTGTGAGGAATGGGACACAGAAATTCTTATGACCCCCACTTCCCCCAGTGCAAAGGAATTAAAAGGCAAAGTTAAAGTACTATATGCTATGACTGGATGGTTGTATTCTGGGGAATGAGGCTGGTTCAGTAGACAAAAAAAAAAAAAAAAAAGCCACACATTGCACTAAGAGGTTAAAGAAGAACACGTGGTTGTATCAACACAGAAAAAAATGCATTTAATAATGATCAGTATCCATCAATTCGAAAATATGGAAATGGGGAGAGTCTTCAATTTGATCAGAGCATATGCCAACAGCTAACAGTGCTTAGTGGCAAAGGGGCATGTTTTCCCCTAAGGAAACTTCGTGGCTATTTGCTCTATAGAAAATTCTTTTTTTTTTTCTTTCATTTTTGGGTCACTCCCGGCGGTGCTCAGGGGTAACTCCTGGTTCTGCACTCAGAAATTGCTCATGGCAGGCTTGGAGGACTATTGGGGATGCCAGGAATCGAAGTGGGGTACTTCGGGGTTGGCTGTGTACAAGGCCCTACCACTGTGCTATCGCTCTGGCCCCTCTACCACAAATTCTAAAGTGTCAAGTGCCTCCCAGGGCAAAAGGCAGTCAGAAGGAGCCAGCACAGGCAACTGACAGAAGAAAATAAGACATCCTGTGTTTACCGACAGCGTCACTGTGCACGAAGACCAGCAAGGAAATCCTCCAGATCAGACCATGTCCTCACATTCAGCAGGGTCCAATCATGTCAGATAAGTATGGAAACACTGGTTGTATCCCTGCAGACTCCACCTGAAATTATGACCACCATGATGCAGTTAACCCACAGAGGAAAGTTTAAATCAAGGAAAGCACTGGAGTGCCTTAGCTGACAGATGGCCCAGCGCATGCGTGCTGTAATGGGCCTGCATGTGAGGGAAATTCAAGTGGATTCCAGCCACCACAATCTTCCTTGTGGGGTGCAAACTCACTGGAGGAAGGCATCAGCTCTTCTCCCATCGTGTGTGGTTTAATGTGATTGTCCCCCAGGTAGCTGCATCTGTTCCCAAAACTGATGCAGAAAGTACAAGAACAGGGCAAGAACAGTGCAAGAGAGTGTCCCCATTTTGGGAAGGGAATTAAGATGCATCGTTGGCTTCATCTCAGTCTTAAGAAGGCTCCCTGATCTGGGACCCCATCAGGTCTGAACAAAATACCCCAGAGATGCTCTTGCAGGCTACTGGTAATCGTCCTTTGCTAGAGGCACAGAGCAACTGGGGTGGGGTCAGCCTACTTGTCTGACGGGGCATGAGCACCCACTGTGCCTTCCCTGGACCCCATGTGTGTGCTCTCCCTGGCACCTGTCTGCGTCCGGGATCCCAGCACAGACTTTTCTGGTATCTGGAGTGTCACATGGATGCGGTGAGAGACCAGCATGCAGGGTCCTGGCACGCCTGTGAGGGTCTGACACTGCGCTCCCAGGGCAGGGGCCAGTTGGCTGATGGAGCGCTTCCCCATACTCCAGCTGGAGGGTCCCCACACAACCCCCTAGGTGGCAGGGACATTGCTGGCTGCCCCTGCCCAGCCCACCCGCTTCCTGTGGGCTGCATCCCCGCCCACCCTGCTGCCTTTTCTTGCTTCCTCCTTCCAGAGCAGCTGCGGCTCTGAAACAGCTCTAATGCCGCTTTGTCTGCAGCGCCTCTCCAGATGTGGCCAATTGGGCGGCTCAGTCAGAGGGCGGCAAACAAACGCTTTCCAGGGAGATGGCAAATGACGACTTTCAGTCTTAATTGCCTCTTAGAATAATTCCCTGCCTAACATTTGATTCAAATCCATCAGCTCGCATGCTTTTGTAAGTTTCATTAAAAGAGTTGTTGAGGTAAAAAATATATAGACAATATGCTTCCGTGGCACCCTGGAAAAAAGGAGAAACGTGACTTCGTGCGCCCACACTTCTCTCCGGCTCACTGCTTCTCTGCGCACTTTGTCTGCTCCCTCTTGCTCCCTCCCCACCTCCCACCTGGCAGTGTGAGCCATCTTCCTGGAACATGGGGATCCTGAAAACATCTGTCTCCCAAATTCCCCACAGCGACAGGACGCAGAATTTGTGAGGTGGGAAACTGGCAACTTTTCTTTCTGGCAACCAACGGTGCCTGAAATTCTGCTCTCAAAATATGAACTGTTTATTGAAAGGCGGTGCTCCCAGGACGCCTGCTGAAGTGCATTTGGTTCAGAGGGTGGCCAAGTGCATGTCAGCAGAGAAACAACTGTGAGCATGTAGAGAAAGGCTGCAAGGCCAAGCTGAAGTGTTCTGGAAAAGGGGTGCCCCTTCTCTCAGCCTTCGCCAAAGAGATCTGTAGGCAGAACAGCTAAGTCAAATTCTGAGTCCCTGATCTGAGTAAGAAATACACCAACTACTTACCTACACTCCCTTTTTCTTTGTAGCTTTGGCCACACCAGGCAGTGCTCAGCGTTTGCAATAAGGGTCACTCCTGGTTGGGCTCCGGGGTCCATGTGGTGTCAGGGATTAAACTGGATCAGCCCTATGCAAAACAAGCACCTTAACCTCTGTGCTCCCTCTGAAGTCCCGCCTCCAAGTCTGTGCATCTCCCTTCATCCCCACCCAGGCCACAATGGGAGCTATGCTGGCCCCCTGGATCCTGTGAACAATATAGGATGTGCTGCCAATTCATCAGTATTTCCTGAAGCAAAAGATCTCAGGGGGTCAAAAGTTTCAGGCCAGGGGTGAGGCGATAGTCCAGGAGGTGAGGTATCTGCTTGGTGTGTGCAGAGACCTGAGTTTTATTCCCTGCACAGGAGGCCTCCCCTCCCACCTAACCCCAGCTTTTCTGCAATATGTTGGTCTGGGTCAGGGTCAGTGTCAACTGAAAACAAATTGGGAAATCACCCAACCCATCCATTAAGTGTCGCAGGCACAACAGGACAACACGTGGAGTGGCCAGAAGAGTTTAGAATGCAAAGATCTGGAACCTCACACCACGTGGCGTCCCAGGACCAGCAATATACGAGACAGAGACAGACCATTCCTGTGGGAGACCAGAGCAGAGCAGAGCACCCCAACACCCCAGCTCAGGCTCAGGTCTCTGCAGGAAGTTCTGTGCTCAGTTAATACCATCCCCCTGACTTTATACCTCCATCCCTGTTCTCCAGCCTGCTCCTCCCTGAGGCCAGAGGAGCCTGAGCCACGTACAGGGATGACACCATAAGCCAGGCACTCCAGAGAGACACTCAGAATCAGCATCTGGGTTCCGAGCTGGCATAGGTGATGTCTAGGACATCTCAGGGCTTAGTACAGAGCAAACATCATGGTCAGCAAACACACTGTCCCTCTACTGGACAAGGAGAAAGAGAAAGCTAATATGACCATAGCTTCAGGAAAGCCAATTGTGGACTTCAGATTTGTGACATCTGTGGAGAGACCAGTGGGGACTCAGTACCTGCATGGGTACTGATGCCTAGTTGCCCCATGCCATGTTCTGATCTCTCAGGCCTCCCTGGGCTGTGCTGACCCAGGACGACCATATGCTACCAGTGGAGGTGCATGTAAGCAGCAGGGGACAGGGGGCACCACAGAAGCCTAAAAATGCACACAGCACTGGAGGCTGAGCTCAGCTTCTCCTCCGAACCCTATTATACACTGTTCTGGACTGGTAGAGCACCTGGTTCTGGACATCTGTGGACAGTTGGGACTTGCAGATCTGACCTCTGTCCATCCCTGGTTCAAACACATCCGTTTCCACTTGTCCAAAAAAATGTCCCTCTATGGACAGTCACTTTCCTCTCTGTCCCAGGACTTTGGAAGGGAGGTATCTCTAACCAAACCCTTTTCTGCTAGTCACCCACACTAGGACAGGATGAGGCACAAAAAATGTACCAGAAGTGCATGACTAACTTTGTTCAACCCGAGGCCCTTCCATTGGGCCTCATTCTTGACTAGATGAACTCATTCACTTCTTGCCTATGATTTGGGGGAGCCAGATGCAATGTGGCAGGAAGCAATTATAACAATCAGTTGAGACATGATGGCATAAACTCACAGACCAACAAGGGACAACACAACCTGGGAATGCCAACCCAAGGAGACAGAGCATGATGAAGGACGGTCTGTTGACCACTTCTCTTACTTGACAATGAGTGTGAGGCTCCAGGAAGGCCACAGTTATGGATGGATGTGCTTTGTGTTTGTCATGCTTTGAAAAGTCTCACACAGTGAGCTCAGGTAGTTGAGCTGTCAGAGTGAGAGGAGGCCGAGTTCATAGGGGGAAGTCGAGGAAGTGACCATCATCAACATCATCAACATCTAGGCTACTAGGAGGGGGTAAATAGAAATATGCACATGTAAACATACATACATGAACACTTACATACACTCATAGCTCCACATAACACACATGTATAATAACCTTAGTCATGATACTGCCTAACTACACACACACACACTTACACTCATGATTCCTCCTGACTTCTCACTAACATACACTTATACATTCACGACACTGACTACATACACACATGCTCTTAACTCCTCATAAATATACATGTATACACTCATGACACTGACTCTACATATGCACACACTTTACATATATTTCTGTCTCCTCACAAACATACACACACGCTACCATATCGCATCTGTTCTAGTCTGGGAAAGGCACAGTCTGAGGGATGCAGAGACCTTATGGATGAGGGAACTTTAAGAGGTGCTGTGCAACTCTATTGTATGAGCTTCATGATTGTATAAACTCATCAAGCAGACAGATCCGTGTGGCAGAGTACACTGGAATGCCTTCAAAGACAATCTCATATGTTCATTTTCCTGAGGGTCTACAAGCCCACAACACATTTTCAACAGAGAGACTTAAACAGCCGTAGCACCAGTATTAGTGTCCAAAACTAAAGTATTATTTCTCCCACACGTTGTATTTGAGATGATGAATTAAATACTTGGGCCTGAAAGCAAGCCAAAAAAATCTATAGATTTGTAAAAATTAAATTTAAAGGAGATATTTATGTGCTTTGTGGTCTGGTTGAGCATATGAATAAAGATTTCTTATAGATTTTGAAGAAAATGTGACTCAGATGAAGAAAATCCCTTTCTACAAAAAGATGGATTCTATTATGATCACTATGTTAAAGGATCAATAAACTGATATTAATAAAATAAATATTTATGAGGTTACTTTTTCAGACACCAAATTAGCAAGCACCATCAAGTTGACGTTTTCTAAAGTCCACCAACATGTTACATATATGTTGTACACTATGTAGTATGCATCATATTAGCATATTCAATATATCTGCTGTTAAACAGATGCAGATACATCACTCTAATTCTGTGCTCTTAGGAATGTGAGCAAGCAGGCTTTGACAGCCATCATGTCCCTTTCATTAGCACAAAAGTGCAGGTGGCAACAGCAGCCTCACAAATTGCGCCAAGTGTCTTCCAACCCTTTTAAACAACCTCCAGAGTAAAAGTATGTTAAGAAGTTAAAACAAAACATTGTACGCTTACATAAACTATATAAACTTCATATTGATAACTCGAACATTAAAACTAAACGGAGAAGGATAAATTAGAGCAACTAATTCTATTTTTAGATGTGTTTTTCTTGCTTTGGTGCTAATTACTATTTTGTAATTTAGGAAGAGCACTGAGTTTACGAGGAATCTAGTGTTGTGTCACACTCAAATGAGCATTCTCATTGCCACCGCAATGACTCTGAGTGATGACTTTTTCAATTGAATTTACAATAACAATAAGGAGAATGCTACACTTCGCCTGCGGCAGAGACAAGCTGAAAATTTCTGAGTGGATGACACAGAGGGTGTGTGTGTGGCATAGATCTGGTGTCAGGAAGCTCCTAAAGATGAGGTCAAAAAGCTGTTCTGAGGTCTTTTCTGCTCACAGAGGCTGTGTATTAGCAGCTACTGTTTCATTTGTTTGTATATTCACCAAAAATAAAAAATAAAGCAATAATGAGCAAGATTAAATTTAGCAGGACACTCATTGGAGATTCGTTTGGGGGGGTTTATTTTGGTTTTTTGGAGGTCACACTGGTGGCGCTCAGGGGTTACTCTGGCTTTGCGCTCAAAAGAAAAAGCCTTCTGGCAGGCTCAGGGGACCATATGGGATGCTGGGATTTAAACCATCGTCCGTCCTGGATCAGCTGGTACAAGGCAAATGCCCTTCCACTGTGCTATCTCTTGGGCTTCTCACTGGAGGTTTGACTAAAAAATGTGCTATACATGCAAATTCTTTGACCCTTTGATGCAGCCTGGCTCCAATGCAAACTAGGGCTGCTTCCCCCTTCCCCCTCTTCTGTTGCATCTTCAAAAGTTCTGATGCATGGTCACATTTGAGAACCAATTAGAAGAAGCTTCAGAGGGTGCTCTGGGCTCCTTCCTCTCTTCAGCAGCTCAAGTGTTCGATCACTGTCTTTGTAACAGACCCAGGAGGGAGCAGAGAGGCCAGAAAGAGACCTCCACATGTGTTTTCAAATGATTTCTCAACAATGGTGGCAAAACAAATCAATAGGGAACATAATACTGTTGATAAATGGTGTCATAACAATTGGATGGCCATCTGCAAAACAGAGTACAAAGGAATCTTGCACTCCTACCTCCATCCTACAAAAAAACTAGCACATGAGAACTCCACGGGCATGGGAATGATCTTAAACAAGACAGAACAACACAAAGGATAAAGTCAAGTCAATGAATTTTGTCTTGCACCAGTGAGAAATGACAAGGCAGCCACCAGCCAGTATTTGAGAGTATTTGCATCTTCTCAGAAACAAAACACTGGTGACCATCTGAGTAAACCATCACTCAGGAGACTTTACTGAATGTGGGGGAGGGGAGAAAGTTGAGAACAGTGCCGTATGGGGCAAGAAAAATGTAGGAGATGTGGCAGAGGGCTCCAGCTACTGAATCTCTGCACAGTGATTAGCCCATGCAGTCCTCTCACATGCTTCCAGCAATACACTGGGCTCATTCTTGAGAAGTACTCTCTATCAGTTCCCAGCCACAGTACTTGCTTTCCTTCCTGGCCTCTTCCACTCTGGACAGATTTCCATAGAATTAAAGCTCATCACATATCACATCTTACAAGGAAGATGAGTTCTGGCATCTCCCCACCCAGTGACTTAATTCCTCGTGCCTGGCATCTCTTCCATCTCACTAACGAGGGCCAAGAGAGTAATCTGTCAGCAATGAAATCATGATGACATTAACATTCTAGTTGTAGTTCTTGAATACGAAATCACCCCTTGCCCACATCACTCTGCAAATTCTGGAGAAACCCAGATGGAACAGGGATCCCTCCTATTGGGAAAGCCCAGGGAAGGGACCAACCATGGGGACTGTGCCCTGTGTGGAGAAGGGCCTCTCGCCTCAGGGAACATATCCACTTCATTCACTGGCCTTCTTGCCGAGGTTCAACACTTACCTCCAGTGCCACTGAAGTCCTCTGTGAGATGTGATTTCTGGCAAAAAGCCTGAAGACAAGAGCCAGAGAGATTGCGTAGTGGTCAGGGCTGTGCTGGGAACGGTGTTAATCCTGACACCACATGGCTCCTTGGGCACCATCATGTACTAATTGCAGGAATGAGTACCAGCATGAGGTCTGGTGTTGGCTTGGAAGAAACCTGGGCCCTGAGCACAGCTTAAGGGACCCCCAGCACTAAACCCCAAAGGAAAATCTGCAGAATTTTATGATGCATGAATGTTCTGCCTGGAACAAGGATGGGGCCCATTTTACTGTTTGAGGACTAGGCAATGCTAGTGGAATGGGAGTTTCCCTGTCCTGACCAGTGGGTGTGTCCCCACTCTCAGTTTCTTTTTTTTTGTTTTTTAATATAAATTCTTTATTTAAGCACCACGATTACAAACTTATTGTAGTTGAGATTCAATCATAAACAGAACACCCCCCTTCACCAGTGCAACATTCCCACCACCAATGCCCCCCCCTCCTTCCCATCCCCTGCCTGTATTCCAGACAGGCATTTTACTATAGTTATTTTTTTTAAGTTTAGTAAGCTGTTTTTGTTTCTTTCTTTCTTAAAGGATATGTGTTTACAAAAAAACAATACAGTAGTAACCATGTGAGAGTGGCCATTGTTTGCATAGGCCCAGCAAAATATGGGGAAAATGGAAAAAAAGCCTTGGCCTAATTACAAGGAGGTCTTACCTCTGAAGTTTTCTGGCATAAGACCGACTCTGGGCTCCAGGCATACCAGGCTGCCCAACCCCTGAGTCATTCTCTGTGGTCCCAGTGAAACTTTTTCGCACATTAGCTGTTGTTGGTGCTAGGTTCCTGTAGTTAGAGATTCTGGTTTCTGCGCATTTCTTTCATCGTGTCAGGTTGATGTGGAGTGTCCTCTAGTTTCACTGTACCATTAGATGAGGAAACACCTGTCCTGAAAGCAGGTTGTTGCTGTTGATAAGTCGTCTGGGTGTTAAGAGAGCACTCTTTGGAGTAAGTCAATGCCAGAGCAGTGGTAGGGTCTTCCCTGGTAATGTTATAGAAAATTGTGGTTGTTTTCATAGATGGTATCCATGGTTCAGGGGTGTATAAGCAATACCCATTCTTCTGAGGCCTGATCCAAGTTATTATGACAATGTTTAGGGTATAAGGCCCAACTGCGTTACAAAATTTGTGTTCCCATCTCTATTAGATAAGAACTTGTTTGCATAATATAATATTTTCCCATTTTAATATACCTATGCAAAAGAGGAACAATGTCACAAGGCATTATTGGTACATCTGGGGGTCGAGGGAACAAGTCCAGCATTCCCTGTAACTTGGTTCTAACATAAATTCTATACAGAGAGACCCTTGTACCAGAATTCCTTATTGAACAAATACCAAAGGGCGAGGGTGTGTGTGAAATAAACCAACCAAACAAACAAACAAAAAAAGCAGTGGGCAAAATTGTCACTATATAAGAGGATATTCAACAAGAGTTATAGATGTTAAGATAATATATCTTAACAAAGGAGATACATGTGTCCCTTTTATGTCTTTATGTCTTTTATGTATTTAGAAATAGTCGGGGAGGGGAGGGTGTTGAGTCTGGGTGTTGGTCTGTGATTTGGCCACCTGGAGGCTGCAAAGGACTCCCAGCAGTCCCATATCAGGAATTGTCTTTGAGTGGAGGCTTCTCAGAAACTGAGTATGGTAGCAAGCACAGGTACACAGTGAAGGAAGATGGAGGACAGGAGGACTCTGGGAGTAGATTAATAGGAACAGAAAAATGATTTCTCCTCAGGGTGAGAGTCTAGTTTTTCACTTTGGGAGCTGTCTGGAAGCTGGCTTGAATGAGGATAATGATCTGCTTCATAAGAAGCAAAGAACTGAGGGTAAAAATGGTTAAATGTGGGGTAATAGGCAGTGGGGGTAAAGGACTATAAATAAGCCTGTAAGGTGATGAGC